>NC_080044.1:13428558-13728558 GCF_012489685.1 Lotus japonicus
ATAACCCAATGCCATCTTTTTATGACCCATGGTGAGTTTATGTCCTACATAACACATCAAGGCTACATATCACCCATTATCTTCCCAACATCCAATCAGGAGCTGCCAACATGGGTTTTTATGTCCATTATGTCCATAGTTAATATGTTATGAACTTACTATTAGAGGCCTACTATTAGTGCTAGGTGTTGATTCACTGACGAGTACTTTGGAAAATCATTTTAATAAGCTTTTGTATCTAATAACAATACTCACATGTCAAATAATATGTTTATGTAATGTTAGTAGTTTTGCATAAATATCATTTAGTAGTCTTGAAATTAAGGGTTTATTGTTCGGTCCTTACATGCTTAATTATATTGAAAGTTTCATTCACTAACAAGTAAGAACCTTGATTAGCTATATATATTTGATTGCTTTGGTAATTGTTTTTGTCCTGGCTGGTAGCTATATATAATTGATTGCTTTGGTTTAGGGTTAGACACAACTAATTTTAGGTTATAGGTTTAACTCTCACCTCACTATAAGTCGAACAGGAGTAATCTTTTATCTCATAATATTATGAATGCTTTTATTTTGAATAGGAGTAATCCGTTGAATAGAAATGCTTCTAACAAATAATACGGATTCTACTCATAGTGTATTAAGGGTTGACACAACTACCTTCAGGTTCTACATTTAACTCTCACATCACTATAAGTCGAGTTCGGACCACCCTGAGGTCAATAAATCTTAGTTGATGGCCAACCCTACACAGGGAAATGTCGGATAGTCTTAAAGTAATTTATCTTGTTTTACATTATTTAAAAAAAAAATAAAATTAATGGTTTGAGTTATTCTCATCATTTTATGAATGCTTTTATTTTGAATCGGAGTAATCCTTTGATTAGAAATGCTTTTTACAAATCATACGTATTCTACTCATAGTGTATATATTAAGTATATATATATTAATTCTACTTTAATTTTGTTCAGCGTATTTAAGACCATTCTCATTTAAGGCACTTAGGTAGTGTAGTTACTGTAGTATGGCTTAAAAAATGTGGGATCACATAACCATTCCATAATTTTCATTAGCACACAAAGTAATATTTGGCAATAGCACACAATAGCATTCTAAAGTATGAACCTTCAAAAGAGTTTTTATTTTTGCCAAACTAATATGCAAATATTTGTGTATTATTAAATAGATTAATTAGTGCCTTTGCAAGTCCACATTGAATGCATATCTTCATGCAGTTGTGATGAACCCAGCTAGGGAAAACTCTATTTTGAAGTACTCATCATAACTGGAAGCAAACAGTTTAATAACACACGTATATATTACACTACACGGATTAAACACACTGGAGCAATGGTTAGGCTACCCAGGAACTCACAATATAGTCAAACAGAACATACACAGAATTGATTGAAAAGGGTCCTAACTTAGGTCTAACTTAAACTTCATGAAGCATAACTAAGAGAATTAAAAAACACATGCACCATCCATCATCAGGGATACACCTATCACAATTACAGCTTGTAAGATGACACCTAACTATCTAGGATAATAGGTTTAACAATATTACAAACTGAACCACCTTGTTTGGTTGCACACACACCATACAGAGCTCATCCCAGGACCCCCTTCATTGCTCTAACCTTGTGCTCAAGAAGTGCGATCTCTTCAGCCATTATGGTGATCTTCGTCCTTCTTAACCGACTGATGCAGCCATGTTTGCCATTCGCTTGTCCTTCTCTTGCTGGGTCCACTTTATAGTCTTTTTACCCCGCTTTCCTGACTGATCAAGCAATAATTTTGAGCATGAGCTTCGACGCTGCCTATCTGCGAGCATCTTTCATGTGCAATGTTGTACTTTTCCAGTCACCATTGTAGGCCTGTATAACCTTCCTCTCGCCACAACAACAGGTGTACCTGTGGTGAGCAACTCCTGCAAATTGTTTTGGTGTCACCACAGTCCCACACAGGTGGAGGTAGCTCCATGGCCTAACAAAACGTTTACAAGCCAAAGCTTCAAGGCTAATATATTGAACAACATAGTCTTCTGGGCCCGTGACATCCACCTCATCCCAGACATCAAACTCGTCCATTCATGCCTTTTCATCTAGTAAAAAGGAAACACAAATTTGAACATGAAAGATATTAGCATTGGTCAGTGGGACTGTGTGCAGACAATGAACTTAAAAACATGCACAAATGTAAGGGCACACATTACCATTCAATGAAAGAGCTGCGAAAGGGATGTTGTTACTTGAACTTGGACCCCCACCTGCAATCCACCGCTTCAGCCTCTGGCAGTCCTAACCCACCGCGGTGGTTCCATTGGCTCGAAGTCGTCGTTCTCTATTTGGCAGCAGATGAAAACTTTTAACCCACGCCAGCTTCTGCTTCCTCGAAATTGTTGAAAACCTTCATACGCACATCCACTAAAACGAAACAACCTGTTCCTGGCAGTCAATCCAGTCTTTGTAAATCCCAGCATTCCTTCCTCTGTAGACAACATAGCATTTTTCTTTCAACCATGATATTGCAAGTAGCTCTCTTTGAATTACACATGAGATCTGATATAAAACGCAGGGGAGAAAATGAATGATATAGATCACGTAAATATACTACAGCGTTGGATATTATTGCATTTGCACTGAGGTTGGTGGGTAAACCTTATATTATTAAATATGAAAGATATGTCAATTAAACTTAGCCATTAAACTTTGTCTGATTCTCTCAACCACCTTTCAAATAAGCATTCATGCATTATAATCCAAATGATGGAACGTGGCACGTGAACCATTTGGTCTTTCTGACAACACAAAATTCCCATTTCATATTATATTGTCATCTCCATGTGTACTCAAATTTATTTCCATATGTACTCAATGATGTGCATCTACTTTATTGACTCCAAAGTCATTCAACTGCACATTCTAATTGTTCAACTGTAGCTTCCATGAGGCAGTCTAAAAGAGTCTAAAATGGTAACCCTAATGAAGAATATTTGAGAGTATTGGATTTCACAATTTATTTATTATATATGTGTTTTATCCGTAAATGGGCTTACATACCATGCTGCATTCAACATTCTTTAAAAACATGTGCATATACCTTCTAGAATAAAATTAATAAAATGATTCATTAACCAATGAATAATGCCTAAACCCTAAACCAACCACGAATAATGTGTTGTTGACACCTCTTCTTGAGGTGGACGAGGTAGAAGGATGAGAGAGATAGGAAGAAAAGAAAAAGTAAGAGAGAAAAAGTATGAGATGTGATAGATTATAAGAAGAAAGAGATACAAATAAACAGAGGTGGAAATAAAGTGTTTAAAAAGTGATATAGAGTGTAATATATGATGTGATGTGACTCGTAGAAAGAGATAGAAAAAAATAAAAGGTGTAAATAAAGTGTTTTCACTAATTAGTGGTTCATGAATCATTTTGGTTGATAAAATTATGAGTAATGATATCTACATAACACATTTTTTAAACACTTCATTTCCACCTCTTTTTATTTCTATCACTCTCATCTTATCATCTATCACATCTCATATTTTCTCTCTCTTACTTTTTCTTTTATTCCTATCTCTCTCACCCTTCCACCTCTCCACCTCAAAAGAGAGGTGTGTATTAAACATTACTCATAAAATTATTATCAAATTATTTGCCTATTACAATATAAACTCAACCAATTGATAATACTGATGAAGGTGTGATGCTTTGGTGTGGGCCACGGGTTATATACTGAATGCATATCATTTTAGAAGACTTTTTTTAAGACCCTCGTACAGTTCCTAGCTTCAGTGAACAAGGTGGAAGGTGCCGTATAGTCACCTCGTCTGTGACTTCAATAGTGACCGTTGTCACATTTCCCCAATATAGTATAGTGTAAACGTTGGGATATTTTTTCAGTTATTCTTTTTTGTAATATCACCCACCTGCAATTCCGTCCCCCAAAGCTTCCATTTGAAGTAATCATCTCTTTCCTTCACTCCCGCCAGATTTTTGCAATCTTTCTGCTACTGAATCGCGTCTCTCGTCAAGTCCTGACATACTGCCAACCCGACATATCACGTAAAAGGGGACAGGAAGATTGACATAGATGGGATGGACATGTGAGACCTGCGTTTGCTAAACTTAGTTGCAATCCCTTAGTTACAAATTTAAAAATACTGCATACTTAACAATTGGGACATGCGTGACTTCAAACTTAGTTACATGCCTTTAGTTGCATATTAACCACTATATTAATTCCCTAACGAAACCTGGGCTTACAACCTGTGGATTAATTTCAAAATCATTATCAGTTTATCACAATTGTTACTTTTAAAAATAGGTGACAACAATTGTATACATCTTTTTAAGAGGTATAATTTTACACCACTTGTTTTAACTTATTATAACGAGTCAATAACATTCAATTATTTAAAAATTATTATATAATAACATTTTTATCATATTTAAAAAATACAATAAATTGTGTGGACTTATTATAACCGGTCAAAGTAAGTGGTCTACTAAAATTACACAACTTAAATATGTGATTTTTATAGTAGAAAAATACTTCAACCGTACTTTATGAATAATATTATGTACAAACCTCTAAGATGATCTACATAAAGAGGTGGAGGAGGAGAGAGATAGGAATGAAATAGAGAGAAAGTAAAGATGTAAAATATGATTTGATTGATAGAGAAAAGAGAAATAGAGAGAAAATAGAGGTGGACGACACGTGAGAGGTGTGGCAATATAATACTAGCGACTGAGCAGTGCGTCACTAACATGATACTAGCTCTCGACATGTGCTTCGGAGAGCGGAAAGATACTTCCACCGTACTTGACTGCACTTCCACCTGTCCTGGTTCATGATCAGCATCACTAACATGATACTAGCTCTCGACATGTGCTTCGGAGAGCGGAAAGATACTTCCACCGTACTTGACTGCACTTCCACCTGTCCTGGTTCATGATCAGCATCACTAACATGATACTAGGTCTCGACATGTGCTTCGGATAGCGGAAAGATACTTCCACCGTACTTGACTGCACTTCCACCTGTCCTGGTTCATGATCAGCATCACTAACATGATACTAGCTCTCGACATGTGCTTCGGAGAGCCTTCCACCGTACTTGACTGCTGGTTCATGATCAGAGAACATGATACTTGTACTTGACTGCACTTCCACCTGTCCTGGTTCATGATCAGCATCACTAACATGATACTAGCTCTCGACATGTGCTTCGGAGAGCGGAAAGATACTTCCACCGTACTTGACTGCACTTCCATCTGTCCTGGTTCATGATCAGCATCACTAACATGATACTAGTCTCGACATGTGCTTCGGAGAGCGGAAAGATACTTCCACCGTACTTGACTGCACTTCCACCTGTCCTGGTTCATGATCAGCATCACTAACATGATACTAGCTCTCGACATGTGCTTCGGAGAGCGGAAAGATACTTCCACCGTACTTGACTGCACTTCCACCTGTCCTGGTTCATGATCAACATCACTAACATGATACTAGGTCTCGACATGTGCTTCGGAGAGCGGAAAGATACTTCCACCGTACTTGACTGCACTTCCACCTGTCCTGGTTCATGATCAGCATCACTAACATGATACTAGGTCTCGACATGTGCTTCGGAGAGCGGAAAGATACTTCCACCGTACTTGACTGCACTTCCACCTGTCCTGGTTCATGATCAGCATCACTAACATGATACTAGCTCTTGACATGTGCTTCGGAGAGCGGAAAGATACTTCCACCGTACTTTACTGCACTTCCACCTGTCCTGGTTCATGATCAGCATCACTAACATGATACTAGCTCTTATTTCCCAAAGTAATTATTTATATATATATATATATTTGGTTTTTCCAAAAAAAAAATCTAACTATCTATATCTATATATATTAGTAAAGTTAACTTGAGCTAAGTATTTTTATATTAAATACATTAAAAAATAAAAATTTAATAAACTTAAAACTGAAAAAAAATTGTATTATAAAAACCTATTCAACTACTTATATTAAATAACAACATTCATAGACTTAAAATTAACTTGAGCTTTGCATTTGACAAATTTAAAAAATCAAAACAAAAAAGTAATATTTATTAATAAATAATTTAGATAAAATACTTTTAAAATAAAAAAATTTCTATCAATATATATCTATCTATATTGTACTTGGGGCTCTTATTACCCAAAGTAATTATAATATATATATTTGGTTTTCCCAAAAAAAAATATCTATCTATCTTTATCTATATCTATATCTATATCTATATATATATGTAAAGGAGACTTGAACTTTTTTGCATTGATTACCTTACATTTGTATTAAATACATTAGATAATAAAATACAAAACTAAAAAATTAAACTAAATCTACTTTATTATTCATTATATTAATTATTAATTGTTAAACTTTTCAATTTCCTACGTTAAAATAAAACTTTTCAATTTCCCATTTTTAAAATAATTTTTAATATTTATTAAGTTTTTAAATATTAATTATAACTTGAGAACAAATTTTGAATAATAATAATAATATTTTAAATTTACTACTTTTACAGTAATAAAAATATATATTAAAATAAATTTTACATTTATAACTAATTGTAAAAAATTTCAATTCTTATAAAAATGGGCCCATATCACATTGTATACATATACATCAATACACTACTTACTTTCACCTTATTTCAAATTTTTTTTTTTGTGTAAGACAGGTGTCCTCCTTCGGAGGCAATCCTGTTCGAGCCGGGAACATCCACATCATGGTGGGGCTAACTCTCCCAGCGGAGATTTTTTTCCATCCACAAGACTCGAACCCGAGACCTTGCTTAAGGGAATAAACCATGTACCACTTTAACCAACCACCCGTTGGTTCCTTATTTCAATTTAAATTATAATACTAATAAATGGTACAACTAAAAATCATTGTAAATAATATCTATAACAAACATTAAATGTTCAATTACATTAATATATAAAACAAAATTAATTAATTAAATTGAGATTGAATTAATATTTAAATTACATAATGAAATTTAAATCAGAACACCGGTTCAAACCGGTTTAAAAAGGGAAATTCAGGGACTAGACCGGGTCCACCCCGGTTCTAACACTAACATGACTAGGTTAGCTCACCAGATATAAAACCAAACATCTTGTCTTCTTTCTTAACCCTAGCCGCCGATGTTGCTCACCTTCCTCTCTTCAACTTCTTCATCTGCATTTCTGTGTTCTCTCTTCCTCCGTTCGTCCCCCTTTGTTCTACCGTAGTGCTTAAGCTGTCTTCTACCTCCCAACCATAAAACCACTTCATGCGAAGGGCTCCGACCTAACCGGAACCATTTTCGCACTTTACCGCAACAATTTCCAGACACCTTTGCTTTTGTTATTTCAGGTACTCGCCGTAATTGCTCGTTCTGTGTTGATTGAATTCGTATCCAGGTTTTAAATTACTATACCAGAACAAAACTACATTCATATGACCTGTTATTTATTTATTTGTCCTTTTTATGCAGAAAAGCAAAGCATCATCACAGTAGATGGGAACTCCACGCACTGGACCTGAACCTGCATACAGCGACCAATTTGGAGTGATATGGAAACCAAATCAGGTATATTCCATGCATTATTTTGGGTCTGGTATGCTTTGTCCTTTTTTCAACATGTTCTACATGTTTATTTGTTGTTCTGGTATGCTTTTTCTGTTTGTTACTGGGACAAGGCACCCATTGTGGTCCCTCACCTATTTATTTACATATATATTCTATTCGGCCTTCCCAAAAAATACAACCCCTATTCAAAACAGCCGAAAGCACCCCCCGCCCAATTCAACAAATTAGTTAATTTTACCCTACATATAAATATGAGTTGCCCTGTGCCCTATCTGACTACACACTATAAGTTGTCCTGGATTATACCCATTGAATTTGATGAATTAATGTAAATATTTACTTCCATGTAATACCCACACATCAACAGAAGCCCACATCAACACATAAATACAACATTTGATTACTTAGTTACCATGAAAACAATTGAAGTTCTCTCTTTTTTTTTATACCAGGGCTTTCACTTTTCACTTGAACCAGAGGATTAATGGTAGTAGTGCCTGTGTTGGTAGTACATGTTTGCAAATTAATGTAACTTCATGTGCATATACTTTACTTGATTAACATATGCCAGTTATAGTAAAAAAGAGAATAAACCATAGTACTATCTATCTTTACTAAATAAATGAAATGTAAATACTGTTGTTTTCGTAAAGTTTACTTGAGTAACATCATTGATGACACTAAATTCATCCTTGTATTCCTTTTACAATCTTAAATTGTGAACATAGAGAGCCATATCTTAATTTAAAAAAACAAAGCAGTGTTCGTACATTGATTTAATTGTTTTTATGAGATACATGATATATTGTATGAATAATGTTTTATATCATTGCGCATTTTGACCCCTCCACTGAAATTTTGTGCTTCCATGCTGGTTGTAGGACTTTGTATACCTTAGTAGAAGGTTTTATTCATATTGGGAGGATGTAATTGCTGGTCGTGATAATGCTTTTGCCATTGACCCAACTGGATTTGCTGTGCAAGTGACCGTGGGATTTAAGAAAGACAAACCTGCATTTATCAAAGGTTTTGAAGACTTTGGTCAATATTACTCATTGAAAGGAAAATCATATGTTAAGTTTAAGTATGTAGAACCACTAACTTTTTACTTCCGCATACTTGGCGAGGATGAAAGAGAGATAGAATACCCAAAGCAGCATGGCACAGTACCAGAAGTAATTAACCTCGATTCAGATTCTGAACCGGAACAACTTGTTAATGAAGACGTGGCACCTCCTAACGGTGGAGGCATAAATTGGGATAAGGTGGTAACACGAAGGATAGTTGAGGGTAGGGACCCTTTGGTAAGTGCATCACAATAATCATATTTCCATTATTTTCATTTTCTATTTTCAGGCGTCGCACTAATCAATTTTCCTTGTCTTCATGGCCTTTATCGGGTTCTGCTGATATTAAAAAATGACATTTTTTCCATGCAGTTTTTACCGGCACCGGTGGTAGAGCAACTGGCACAAAGTGGACAGACAAGGTTAACAGTGAGGGTTCTGAACACAGATTTGGTTGAAGATTGTAACCTTCGTCGAGCTAAGAGAAACAAGCATGAAGCCTATTTAACTCAGGGATGGCATGGGCTGTGCAAGGCTTTAAAGCTGTCTGTAGGGGATAAACTGTTCTTCACTTTTGTGCAAAATGAAATTCAATTGTTCGTTTTGAGTATGCCGGATGAATTTATAATTGTGGTTTGAACTACAAATACTACCACTTTGCAAAATGAAATACTACTTTATGTGTTCAAGGGCTGTTTAATATGTAACTCTATGTTCAAGTATTGTAGATTTTTGTATTTTAACTACTTGCTGCTTTTGAGCAAAGCACAAACCTGCTTTTCCCCTTACAACTATCCAATCTTATTTTCACCCAATGCAGATCAGTTTCTTAAACTAAACCATTGTTAATGGGCTTTGTTAAAGGGGTTCATTTTCTATTACTATTTTCTATATATTGGTCATTTACAATTAACATGTTTGGGGAGGCAGCACATGAGGATTTTTTTTCAACAACTTTGCAGCTTATTTTCATCTACCAAAGTTGCATGCTATTACTTGGTTTTCTTATTAACGGTTTGCACGATTAATTTCTTATTACCTACTAAAATTGATTACATATAACTGGGTTCCTCTGCACTGAGGTACAATTGATATAATTTTCTTCCTGGGTACAATGGAAATTATGGGGTAAGAATGGGGATCGGGAGTTCTAAAAAATAGGCAAAACTTGTGCACGACACGATAGGTGTGTGTAACACCAATTCTTATCTTAGATCTCATCATAAGGCTGTTTCTTACTCCAAATCCTTCACCCTATATAGACAAAATCACTCTCATTTCTTTAAAAAAAATTAACGAAGCAGGTGAAGGGGATTAACCCTTAACATAAAGTTTATTAAGCACAACTACTACAATTTGTTCTTCAATATAGTTTCCAATTACATGTACAGGTTTGCAAAAAACCTCTTTAGGGAGAGGGGGACAGATTAACTCTTATTATTGTGTCCCATTCAAGCAACAGAATTTGTGTCCAAAATTTGGCTCCAAATATTACCCAGAATTTGGTTCAACTCAACTAATGCATGTCCTTCACCTGTTCTTCAAACGAAATTCATTTTCAATTCAACAAAACACTCACTGGATCTTGCTTCCACAACCTATGGGGCGGCTTCCAACCTGGCTCTTGCAACATCAAACTCACTTAGGAAAATGTAGAACTTGCTCTTCATCAAATCTTCATAGCAGATCCAATATGAATCAACAATAAGAGGCATTGTACTTCTGCTACTTTGTACTTCCCATTCTATTTTGTAATATATCAACAAAAACAATTTAATTGCCTTCTAAATCAACAACAAGTAATATTAGTAACATTATTGGCATCATAAGGACAATAATTGTTTATAAATTCGAATTCATGGCAACAAACCATGGCTCATATGAAGCAAATAGTTCTGTGCTTTCTCAGGATCTCATCTACTGCAATGTACATTCAAACTCTATAGCATCAACCTACTGATGTAGTGAAATTCCTCAGGCCTATTGACCCATTACCATAAATTGGTTCCCAGTTAAAAGTCTCAAAGTTACAACCTTCAACAACAAGATAACTCTCAATATCAACTCTCAGGCTAACTCAACTCTAAATACAAAAGGATCGCATGAAAAACACACAATTTACTTGCCCATTTGAATGAATAACCTACAACCTAAATTCCCCAATCATTTTAACAGATCTGGGCAACATACAACTGCTACATATAACGCAGGGAATGCACAGTACCTCCTGCGAGAGTCCCTTCACTTTACTCCACAATACTCATGCTCGTGGCTATGATTCCGACTGAATCGACAATTTTTTAAGAGGTTGGAATGGATTAGCGACGGTTGGCATCAGCAAAGCTCTATCATTTGTCACAGATGGAGAACCCGTTTAGGGTTCGAGACGTTTGTGAAACAGAACGGCGGGAACGACGGCGAACGTGAGCGCCGGTCAACTGCAATCAAATACCCAGATGACGATTTTGAGAGGACAACAAGTAATTCGGAGGACAAGTATGGAAACATCTGGAAAAAAGGGAAAGGGAAGGGAACCCATCAGGCATTTCACCTTCAACTTAGTCTCAGATTGCAAATAAATGTTAGTTTCCAAAATCTCATTATCTCCATTAACCGGTGGCACACATTAACCGTTGGATCATTTTAACTCCAATCGAACGATCACAATAAAACTGCACCACGGTGGGTCAGTTACAAACTGACCCACGGTAGGCAAAACCCTAGTAAGGGCTCGTTAATGGCTAATATGTGCATCTTGAGTCAAAATCTCATCAGGGTATCAGCTTCAAGCATTTTTGTGATAAAGATCCAAACAAGCAAGCAACAATTCCTTGTTCTGATATGGTTTATAAGGAATCTCCCAAGTGAGCTTGGGGCTGGCCTATTCGTAGCATGCTTCTGTTTGGTTTAATGCTTTATTAAAACAAAGACAAAAAAAGGTGTACGATGGAAAAGAAAAACAGAACAAAGTCTGACCATGTAGGGGATGCTAATAAAGTGTGGTCCTCTTTAAAAGTTTTGCTGGACTGTGCTGAGATGAAATCCTTCGGTTACACATTAGTACACGAGTACACTTATAAGAAAGTACAAAGATATAAAAATGTAACATCTCGATATAACCATTATTCGCCCACCGTCACTACCGACAATTCTTTTCGGCAGACTTTGATTACCTATTTCATATTCCTCGGTAAGCACATTTTACTTTGGAGCACTATAACATTTTCTTACTTATAGTAACACTAATTTAAGCAAATGTAAAAATTGTTGCCTAAGATCCATTATGAGTCGGTGACGGTTTTAGGTAATGTATTTTTTTAGGGTTAATCATCAAATTAGTCTTTATATTTATACACTTGTTTGAATTTAATCCCTCGTCGGAAAAATATTTGGTATCTATCCCTACGATTGTAGCCAGTTTAGTTTTGGTCATTACTAAGGGATGGAGCTCTGGCGAAGATGTTGAGTGGCAAATCAGATCTGTTGTGACATATCCACATGTAATTTTTAATTAAAATTTAATTTCCAAATATATAATTAATAATTAAATAAAATTAAAATTATCAATTGAAAAACAAAATTACAAACTCGAGAATTTTAATTTCATTAAAATTAAATTGATTGATTAATCTTCCCATCTTCATCATGTTCTTGGAGAATCAAAACCCCAATCTTAAACTAATAAACCCAAACCCAATTGCCCTCTTAATAAATCCAGAAACCAAATATATCAATAAATCCAAACACAACATTCAAAGAACAAATCCCCCATCCCCACACTCATATCTAGCTTCTAGATTTAAAACACAAAACGACCCCCACACTTCTATCTCACAACGTTGCCCTGATATTCATAATATTTGATTTATTTTTTTTGCAAATCATAATATTTGATTTAAGAAACCTAATGAATTTAATTTAATTTTTAATCTATTTAAATCATGTATTCCCATATTGAATAATATAACTTTTTACATAGGAAATATACTCTGGGATAATTTTAACAATTGATAATTTCTTTATAGAAAAGAATGAAAATAACAATATCAATAAAAGTCATATAGTGATGAAAAAGCCTCAATTTGTGATTAATAATTAAAAAATAAATAATATAAAATTTAATTTTAAATAAGAGAAATGGAATTCTTTAACAATTAGAAATTAGTGTATGTAGCAAAAAAAATTAGAAATTAGTGTAATGAATAATATTGTAACCTAAAAAAGTGTAATGAATAATATAAATGGTTATTAATATTTAATTAATA
Organism: Lotus japonicus; assembly: GCF_012489685.1. Taxonomy (NCBI): domain Eukaryota; kingdom Viridiplantae; phylum Streptophyta; class Magnoliopsida; order Fabales; family Fabaceae; genus Lotus; species Lotus japonicus. The sequence goes on from NC_080044.1 coordinate 13,441,526, forward strand.
TTTTTATTAATGTATAGGTCAAGTGAAGTAATTTCTTATTTTTAAAATTTATAAATTTTTATTACTAATTAAAATTAAATTAATATTAAACTTAATTTTTATAAGATATTGAAATTTTTTATAATTAGTTATAAATATAGAAGATTATTAAATATTAATAATTATTTTTATTAGTTTCAAAAAAAAATTATTTTTATTAATGTAAAGGTCAAGTTTTTCACGAAGTTATGATCTATAATTAAAATTTAAATATTATTAATCTTTAACTTTAAATATAAATATAAGAATAAGTCAACAAAGTCTAACACAGTTGGTGTATAGCTGAGCTCATTAAGCAAGTAGTCTAGGATCCGGTTCATGTGCGATGTGTATGGAGAAATATTTTTTGGGAGAGACCTACTTACTTAACATAATCTTAGAGCCTCCTTAAAGGATAAGTCTCATGGTTGTTAGCAGTGGGGATACATTGGGAAAACAGAAAAATAAGAAATTGATTTTTTAAAAAAATATTAATTAATATAATTAATATTATCAAAGGTTATCAATAAATAATTAATATTTTTATTAATTTTATTCAATTTTAATTTAAATTATTATTTTCATTTTTATTTTTATTTTTTTCTCAAGATGTAATTAGTAATCAAAATTTTAATAGTGATCATTTTCTTATTTTTTAATATGAAAAACTGGAAACATTACAATTAGTTAACAATATTACGAATTTTATTAATAAATAATTAAATTTTTTATTAATTTATAGTCAAGTGATGTTTACTTATCGATATTGATATTTATTGATTAATATTAATATAAAAATAAATAATAAGTTATGAATAATTAAATTTTTAATAAAAATAATATTTAATTATAATTATTATAATTAAAAATTTTACAATTATTAATTAGTAAAATGTATAATTTAAAATGTTATTTACAAATAATGAATATTGGTAATAATTTAATAACAAGATAATTTTATTTATATGTATATCATCAAATAGGCCAAACTCTAGAACAATGAAGCAAAAGATGATTCACTGTTTCTGTCCCCACTCCGCATAGCGAACAACGATCACTATCATTAAGCTCCACCCCTCTTTTAGCCTGATTGTCCTTGGTAGCAATCTTATTTAACGATGCTTACCAGAAAAACAAACTAACCTTTGGAGGGAGAACTTTACGAACCTACTCATGGACACTTTAGTTGCTTGCTCCAAAAACCTTTTGTTCAGCCCATCTTAACAGTGATTTTTACCGAAAACACTCCTTAACCACCAGGCCCAAGAATCTCTCTTTTTTTATGACTTCTAAAACTGTGAATTCCGAAGACCTTCATAGATATATCAAACCACCTGAGGACCCAATGTCAAGCACGAATTCGACCACATAATTCTGCGATTTTGCAAAATTCTGAACTGTCTTAACTCTGTGATCACCCAATTTAGTTTCCTACAACAAAATCAACCCTGGATTACACTTCTTGATGGCTTCCTTAACAGATCTTCTTTTATTGCTGCCTCCTAGACCCCGGACATTCCACGACACTCATTTTCTCCCCATTAGGATGAAGAGTGGCAGAGTAGCCTTATATTAGTAATTAGTATAATTGATAGTAAAAAAGTTATTAATAACTAATTAATATTGTTATTACTTATTAATGTAAAAGTCAAATTGTTTAAATTTTCCCACAAGTTACAATTGGTGTCGTTTTGTGGTTTCTTTCGTCTCGCCTCCTCTTTGTGGGGTTGTATGTTATCTTGATTTATAATAAATTAATTTTGCTCTCAAAAAAAATAGAGCTAGTCAAATTAATATTTAATTTTGAATATGTAAATGGGTGTAAGGGGATTTGAACCCAAAACCTAAGGTGACAAAACAAGCCATTAGTCGGTTGAGCCACACAATCTATTGATTTTAATGTGAATTCAATTACATTTATTTAAATGTTAGATGTTAAATTAAAATTAAAATATTTAAATTATTTTTCTAAAGAGCAATGCTATATAGTACGAGAGGGCACGTACGAAGAATGCACGAGAGTAATTTTGTGGCGGTTTTAAACCGCCACAAAATTACAACTGCCAAAAAAAAAGCAAACCTACTATTTCTGGCGGTTCAAAACCGCCACAAAATTACAACTGTCAAAATAAAAAGAAAAGCTACGGTTTCTGGCGGTTTCTAACCGCCAGAAAATACTTCGTGCGTGGTGCACGAGCCCCAAGGTCGTTCCCCACAGCATTTTCCTTTTCTAAATCTCCTCATCTTCATCATTGTTCTTTCTTCTCCTTCATCATTGTTCTTCTCCTTATCCTCCTCATCTTCGAAGTATTGGGAAAAAAGTTGTGTTTTTATTCACAATACGCTGCTAAGCCTAGAATGGAAATGTTGATCACGGTTTGGTGCTGCTGTTAGCTAACGTAAACAAGGATTTAGAGTCTTAGCTTTGTGAAGATGATCCTAATTATCACGTGAGGTTTCATGATGGTGTTGATTTGGCTACCATGATTAGGGCCCCTAATTAGGGGATATATTGGGAACTTGAACTTTCATGTGGGGTTTGATATAGTACTGGATTTGTTTATATATACAACAGTTTTTTACTTTAAGGGCCCGTTTGGTTACCAGGACAGGATAGGATAAGACAGGATAATAATCATATCCTGTTGTTATCTGTTGTTTGTTGCGTCAGCAGGATATGATAACACTATCCTGTCTCATATCCTATCCTGTCAATCATGTGTAAAAGTTATCCTGAGGGGGGAGTTAGGATAGAGCAGGATAGGATACCAGTTATATATTTTCTTTCAGTATCCTAACTCCAAATTAATTTATTTTAATATTATATAATTTATAATTTATAATAATATTAATTAATAAATATAAATATAAAAATATTAATTTAACTAAAATAAAAATAAATAAAATTATTATTCATAAATTGTAAAATAGACTACTCACTTACAAATATTGATTTATTAATAATAATAGACTAATTTAATATTTTCATATCCTATTATCTAAAAATTATTTATCTACTTATATAATAATTTAAATATAAAGTATTTTTGAAATAATAATATTTTTAATTTAGTTAATTTTTATTGTTTATCACGTGTCACAACTAAGTGAAAAACATTGATTACAAATATTGATTTTTTAATAGTAGTAGATTAATCTTTTATTTTCATCTCCTATTATTTAAAATTACTTATCTACTTATATAATAATTTATAATTCAAATATAAAGTACTTTTGAAATAATAATATTCTTAATTTAGTTAACTTTTATTGTTAATTATCACGTGTCACAACTAATTGAAAACCAATCGGTTAACTGCATAATTTTATTTAACATATAGGACATCTTCAAAACAATAAAATAGGCTAATTAATAAAATTTAAATTAATTTTATTTATTTTAAAATATAGACTCATTCATGAAAATGTAAAGAAATTAAATTTAATAGAATGATCAATTTTAAATGTATTTTTTATTCAAATATAAATCTGATACATTTTTCCTTATCATATCCTGTTCTTATCATGTGCACCTCAAACACAGGATATGATAAGAGTCTATCCTGCTCTTATCCTATCCTGTTGATATCCTGTTCACATATCATATCCTATCATATCCTATCCTGACCACCAAACGGGCCATAAGCAACATATTGTCCACCAACTACACACAAAGCGTTCTTGAAAAGTAGATCAGGCAACGGTTTTCTAATTGTAAATTATTTTCTTACCAACGGTTTCAAAACTATTCCAGAACGGTAGAATATACAACAATTAGTCCAAATGTAGCAATTTGACTTGTAAACGATTTTTTTTAATACATCGGAAAATAACAAAAACACAAGACTAAACTACACTAAGCCGAGAGAGTCTCTCAGAACAATAACGTCCAATTCCGGAGGAGGTGTTGCTAATACACTAAGTCCTTCCATACTCAGCCATGAACCTCTCCTTGCCAACCAATCCGCTGCAGAATTGCTTTCGCGACTGCACCAACAAACATGAACCTGCCAATCACGATCTAGTACCTCCCAAATGTCTCTAAGAATGCTACCATGGATTAGCACCTGAGCACGAACATGATCAGTCACCATCTTAACCAACTCAAGACAATCTGACTCGCATATAAGCCGTCGAACGTCGTTGTCCCACGAGAATAACAGGCCCGCGCGCATGGCTGAAGCCTCTGCCATGAGCGGATTTCCATCCCTAGCCTGCAACATGAAGCCACCCACCCAAGTACTAGTGGAAGAGGGAAGAAACCCACCACCGCCCATAACACTATCTGCATCCCGATAGCTACCGTCAACATTTATCTTCAGGAAACCATTAGAGGGAACTCGCCAACCAGCATTAAGCAATCCATGACCCTCATCGAGCAAATCTGGTTGAAGAAACCTGATAAACTCATCGTGATCCTCTCAATATTTCCTCCAAGCGCCTTCCACCATCCACTGTCAATGATTTCTTAAATGTTCTTAAAACATAAAATAGACGAGTTTTCATCTACCAAAGTTGCATGCTATTACTTGGTTTTCTTATTAACGGTTTGCACGATTAATTTCTTATTACCTACTAAAATTGATTACATATAACTGGGTTCCTCTGCACTGAGGTACAATTGATATAATTTTCTTCCTGGGTACAATGGAAATTATGGGGTAAGAATGGGGATCGGGAGTTCTAAAAAATAGGCAAAACTTGTGCACGACACGATAGGTGTGTGTAACACCAATTCTTATCTTAGATCTCATCATAAGGCTGTTTCTTACTCCAAATCCTTCACCCTATATAGACAAAATCACTCTCATTTCTTTAAAAAAAATTAACGAAGCAGGTGAAGGGGATTAACCCTTAACATAAAGTTTATTAAGCACAACTACTACAATTTGTTCTTCAATATAGTTTCCAATTACATGTACAGGTTTGCAAAAAACCTCTTTAGGGAGAGGGGGACAGATTAACTCTTATTATTGTGTCCCATTCAAGCAACAGAATTTGTGTCCAAAATTTGGCTCCAAATATTACCCAGAATTTGGTTCAACTCAACTAATGCATGTCCTTCACCTGTTCTTCAAACGAAATTCATTTTCAATTCAACAAAACACTCACTGGATCTTGCTTCCACAACCTATGGGGCGGCTTCCAACCTGGCTCTTGCAACATCAAACTCACTTAGGAAAATGTAGAACTTGCTCTTCATCAAATCTTCATAGCAGATCCAATATGAATCAACAATAAGAGGCATTGTACTTCTGCTACTTTGTACTTCCCATTCTATTTTGTAATATATCAACAAAAACAATTTAATTGCCTTCTAAATCAACAACAAGTAATATTAGTAACATTATTGGCATCATAAGGACAATAATTGTTTATAAATTCGAATTCATGGCAACAAACCATGGCTCATATGAAGCAAATAGTTCTGTGCTTTCTCAGGATCTCATCTACTGCAATGTACATTCAAACTCTATAGCATCAACCTACTGATGTAGTGAAATTCCTCAGGCCTATTGACCCATTACCATAAATTGGTTCCCAGTTAAAAGTCTCAAAGTTACAACCTTCAACAACAAGATAACTCTCAATATCAACTCTCAGGCTAACTCAACTCTAAATACAAAAGGATCGCATGAAAAACACACAATTTACTTGCCCATTTGAATGAATAACCTACAACCTAAATTCCCCAATCATTTTAACAGATCTGGGCAACATACAACTGCTACATATAACGCAGGGAATGCACAGTACCTCCTGCGAGAGTCCCTTCACTTTACTCCACAATACTCATGCTCGTGGCTATGATTCCGACTGAATCGACAATTTTTTAAGAGGTTGGAATGGATTAGCGACGGTTGGCATCAGCAAAGCTCTATCATTTGTCACAGATGGAGAACCCGTTTAGGGTTCGAGACGTTTGTGAAACAGAACGGCGGGAACGACGGCGAACGTGAGCGCCGGTCAACTGCAATCAAATACCCAGATGACGATTTTGAGAGGACAACAAGTAATTCGGAGGACAAGTATGGAAACATCTGGAAAAAAGGGAAAGGGAAGGGAACCCATCAGGCATTTCACCTTCAACTTAGTCTCAGATTGCAAATAAATGTTAGTTTCCAAAATCTCATTATCTCCATTAACCGGTGGCACACATTAACCGTTGGATCATTTTAACTCCAATCGAACGATCACAATAAAACTGCACCACGGTGGGTCAGTTACAAACTGACCCACGGTAGGCAAAACCCTAGTAAGGGCTCGTTAATGGCTAATATGTGCATCTTGAGTCAAAATCTCATCAGGGTATCAGCTTCAAGCATTTTTGTGATAAAGATCCAAACAAGCAAGCAACAATTCCTTGTTCTGATATGGTTTATAAGGAATCTCCCAAGTGAGCTTGGGGCTGGCCTATTCGTAGCATGCTTCTGTTTGGTTTAATGCTTTATTAAAACAAAGACAAAAAAAGGTGTACGATGGAAAAGAAAAACAGAACAAAGTCTGACCATGTAGGGGATGCTAATAAAGTGTGGTCCTCTTTAAAAGTTTTGCTGGACTGTGCTGAGATGAAATCCTTCGGTTACACATTAGTACACGAGTACACTTATAAGAAAGTACAAAGATATAAAAATGTAACATCTCGATATAACCATTATTCGCCCACCGTCACTACCGACAATTCTTTTCGGCAGACTTTGATTACCTATTTCATATTCCTCGGTAAGCACATTTTACTTTGGAGCACTATAACATTTTCTTACTTATAGTAACACTAATTTAAGCAAATGTAAAAATTGTTGCCTAAGATCCATTATGAGTCGGTGACGGTTTTAGGTAATGTATTTTTTTGGGTTAATCATCAAATTAGTCTTTATATTTATACACTTGTTTGAATTTAATCCCTCGTCGGAAAAATATTTGGTATCTATCCCTACGATTGTAGCCAGTTTAGTTTTGGTCATTACTAAGGGATGGAGCTCTGGCGAAGATGTTGAGTGGCAAATCAGATCTGTTGTGACATATCCACATGTAATTTTTAATTAAAATTTAATTTCCAAATATATAATTAATAATTAAATAAAATTAAAATTATCAATTGAAAAACAAAATTACAAACTCGAGAATTTTAATTTCATTAAAATTAAATTGATTGATTAATCTTCCCATCTTCATCATGTTCTTGGAGAATCAAAACCCCAATCTTAAACTAATAAACCCAAACCCAATTGCCCTCTTAATAAATCCAGAAACCAAATATATCAATAAATCCAAACACAACATTCAAAGAACAAATCCCCCATCCCCACACTCATATCTAGCTTCTAGATTTAAAACACAAAACGACCCCCACACTTCTATCTCACAACGTTGCCCTGATATTCATAATATTTGATTTATTTTTTTTGCAAATCATAATATTTGATTTAAGAAACCTAATGAATTTAATTTAATTTTTAATCTATTTAAATCATGTATTCCCATATTGAATAATATAACTTTTTACATAGGAAATATACTCTGGGATAATTTTAACAATTGATAATTTCTTTATAGAAAAGAATGAAAATAACAATATCAATAAAAGTCATATAGTGATGAAAAAGCCTCAATTTGTGATTAATAATTAAAAAATAAATAATATAAAATTTAATTTTAAATAAGAGAAATGGAATTCTTTAACAATTAGAAATTAGTGTATGTAGCAAAAAAAATTAGAAATTAGTGTAATGAATAATATTGTAACCTAAAAAAGTGTAATGAATAATATAAATGGTTATTAATATTTAATTAATATTTTTATTAATGTATAGGTCAAGTGAAGTAATTTCTTATTTTTAAAATTTATAAATTTTTATTACTAATTAAAATTAAATTAATATTAAACTTAATTTTTATAAGATATTGAAATTTTTTATAATTAGTTATAAATATAGAAGATTATTAAATATTAATAATTATTTTTATTAGTTTCAAAAAAAAATTATTTTTATTAATGTAAAGGTCAAGTTTTTCACGAAGTTATGATCTATAATTAAAATTTAAATATTATTAATCTTTAACTTTAAATATAAATATAAGAATAAGTCAACAAAGTCTAACACAGTTGGTGTATAGCTGAGCTCATTAAGCAAGTAGTCTAGGATCCGGTTCATGTGCGATGTGTATGGAGAAATATTTTTTGGGAGAGACCTACTTACTTAACATAATCTTAGAGCCTCCTTAAAGGATAAGTCTCATGGTTGTTAGCAGTGGGGATACATTGGGAAAACAGAAAAATAAGAAATTGATTTTTTAAAAAAATATTAATTAATATAATTAATATTATCAAAGGTTATCAATAAATAATTAATATTTTTATTAATTTTATTCAATTTTAATTTAAATTATTATTTTCATTTTTATTTTTATTTTTTTCTCAAGATGTAATTAGTAATCAAAATTTTAATAGTGATCATTTTCTTATTTTTTAATATGAAAAACTGGAAACATTACAATTAGTTAACAATATTACGAATTTTATTAATAAATAATTAAATTTTTTATTAATTTATAGTCAAGTGATGTTTACTTATCGATATTGATATTTATTGATTAATATTAATATAAAAATAAATAATAAGTTATGAATAATTAAATTTTTAATAAAAATAATATTTAATTATAATTATTATAATTAAAAATTTTACAATTATTAATTAGTAAAATGTATAATTTAAAATGTTATTTACAAATAATGAATATTGGTAATAATTTAATAACAAGATAATTTTATTTATATGTATATCATCAAATAGGCCAAACTCTAGAACAATGAAGCAAAAGATGATTCACTGTTTCTGTCCCCACTCCGCATAGCGAACAACGATCACTATCATTAAGCTCCACCCCTCTTTTAGCCTGATTGTCCTTGGTAGCAATCTTATTTAACGATGCTTACCAGAAAAACAAACTAACCTTTGGAGGGAGAACTTTACGAACCTACTCATGGACACTTTAGTTGCTTGCTCCAAAAACCTTTTGTTCAGCCCATCTTAACAGTGATTTTTACCGAAAACACTCCTTAACCACCAGGCCCAAGAATCTCTCTTTTTTTATGACTTCTAAAACTGTGAATTCCGAAGACCTTCATAGATATATCAAACCACCTGAGGACCCAATGTCAAGCACGAATTCGACCACATAATTCTGCGATTTTGCAAAATTCTGAACTGTCTTAACTCTGTGATCACCCAATTTAGTTTCCTACAACAAAATCAACCCTGGATTACACTTCTTGATGGCTTCCTTAACAGATCTTCTTTTATTGCTGCCTCCTAGACCCCGGACATTCCACGACACTCATTTTCTCCCCATTAGGATGAAGAGTGGCAGAGTAGCCTTATATTAGTAATTAGTATAATTGATAGTAAAAAAGTTATTAATAACTAATTAATATTGTTATTACTTATTAATGTAAAAGTCAAATTGTTTAAATTTTCCCACAAGTTACAATTGGTGTCGTTTTGTGGTTTCTTTCGTCTCGCCTCCTCTTTGTGGGGTTGTATGTTATCTTTATTTATAATAAATTAATTTTGCTCTCAAAAAAAATAGAGCTAGTCAAATTAATATTTAATTTTGAATATGTAAATGGGTGTAAGGGGATTTGAACCCAAAACCTAAGGTGACAAAACAAGCCATTAGTCGGTTGAGCCACACAATCTATTGATTTTAATGTGAATTCAATTACATTTATTTAAATGTTAGATGTTAAATTAAAATTAAAATATTTAAATTATTTTTCTAAAGAGCAATGCTATATAGTACGAGAGGGCACGTACGAAGAATGCACGAGAGTAATTTTGTGGCGGTTTTAAACCGCCACAAAATTACAACTGCCAAAAAAAAAGCAAACCTACTATTTCTGGCGGTTCAAAACCGCCACAAAATTACAACTGTCAAAATAAAAAGAAAAGCTACGGTTTCTGGCGGTTTCTAACCGCCAGAAAATACTTCGTGCGTGGTGCACGAGCCCCAAGGTCGTGCCCCACAGCATTTTCCTTTTCTAAATCTCCTCATCTTCATCATTGTTCTTTCTTCTCCTTCATCATTGTTCTTCTCCTTATCCTCCTCATCTTCGAAGTATTGGGAAAAAAGTTGTGTTTTTATTCACAATACGCTGCTAAGCCTAGAATGGAAATGTTGATCACGGTTTGGTGCTGCTGTTAGCTAACGTAAACAAGGATTTAGAGTCTTAGCTTTGTGAAGATGATCCTAATTATCACGTGAGGTTTCATGATGGTGTTGATTTGGCTACCATGATTAGGGCCCCTAATTAGGGGATATATTGGGAACTTGAACTTTCATGTGGGGTTTGATATAGTACTGGATTTGTTTATATATACAACAGTTTTTTACTTTAAGGGCCCGTTTGGTTACCAGGACAGGATAGGATAAGACAGGATAATAATCATATCCTGTTGTTATCTGTTGTTTGTTGCGTCAGCAGGATATGATAACACTATCCTGTCTCATATCCTATCCTGTCAATCATGTGTAAAAGTTATCCTGAGGGGGGAGTTAGGATAGAGCAGGATAGGATACCAGTTATATATTTTCTTTCAGTATCCTAACTCCAAATTAATTTATTTTAATATTATATAATTTATAATTTATAATAATATTAATTAATAAATATAAATATAAAAATATTAATTTAACTAAAATAAAAATAAATAAAATTATTATTCATAAATTGTAAAATAGACTACTCACTTACAAATATTGATTTATTAATAATAATAGACTAATTTAATATTTTCATATCCTATTATCTAAAAATTATTTATCTACTTATATAATAATTTAAATATAAAGTATTTTTGAAATAATAATATTTTTAATTTAGTTAATTTTTATTGTTTATCACGTGTCACAACTAAGTGAAAAACATTGATTACAAATATTGATTTTTTAATAGTAGTAGATTAATCTTTTATTTTCATCTCCTATTATTTAAAATTACTTATCTACTTATATAATAATTTATAATTCAAATATAAAGTACTTTTGAAATAATAATATTCTTAATTTAGTTAACTTTTATTGTTAATTATCACGTGTCACAACTAATTGAAAACCAATCGGTTAACTGCATAATTTTATTTAACATATAGGACATCTTCAAAACAATAAAATAGGCTAATTAATAAAATTTAAATTAATTTTATTTATTTTAAAATATAGACTCATTCATGAAAATGTAAAGAAATTAAATTTAATAGAATGATCAATTTTAAATGTATTTTTTATTCAAATATAAATCTGATACATTTTTCCTTATCATATCCTGTTCTTATCATGTGCACCTCAAACACAGGATATGATAAGAGTCTATCCTGCTCTTATCCTATCCTGTTGATATCCTGTTCACATATCATATCCTATCCTGACCACCAAACGGGCCATAAGCAACATATTGTCCACCAACTACACACAAAGCGTTCTTGAAAAGTAGATCAGGCAACGGTTTTCTAATTGTAAATTATTTTCTTACCAACGGTTTCAAAACTATTCCAGAACGGTAGAATATACAACAATTAGTCCAAATGTAGCAATTTGACTTGTAAACGATTTTTTTTAATACATCGGAAAATAACAAAAACACAAGACTAAACTACACTAAGCCGAGAGAGTCTCTCAGAACAATAACGTCCAATTCCGGAGGAGGTGTTGCTAATACACTAAGTCCTTCCATACTCAGCCATGAACCTCTCCTTGCCAACCAATCCGCTGCAGAATTGCTTTCGCGACTGCACCAACAAACATGAACCTGCCAATCACGATCTAGTACCTCCCAAATGTCTCTAAGAATGCTACCATGGATTAGCACCTGAGCACGAACATGATCAGTCACCATCTTAACCAACTCAAGACAATCTGACTCGCATATAAGCCGTCGAACGTCGTTGTCCCACGAGAATAACAGGCCCGCGCGCATGGCTGAAGCCTCTGCCATGAGCGGATTTCCATCCCTAGCCTGCAACATGAAGCCACCCACCCAAGTACTAGTGGAAGAGGGAAGAAACCCACCACCGCCCATAACACTATCTGCATCCCGATAGCTACCGTCAACATTTATCTTCAGGAAACCATTAGAGGGAACTCGCCAACCAGCATTAAGCAATCCATGACCCTCATCGAGCAAATCTGGTTGAAGAAACCTGATAAACTCATCGTGATCCTCTCAATATTTCCTCCAAGCGCCTTCCACCATCCACTGTCAATGATTTCTTAAATGTTCTTAAAACATAAAATAGACAACTGTTGTACAAAGGTTGATATTTATTTTGTCAACAATTTAAAATTTTTTCTTACAAGCGCTTAGAGGCGACGATTTTACTTATAATTAGATCTTAAGTCTACAACTTTAAAATTGATCTTAAAACTAGAGGTACAGTTATGAAATATAGCTTTATTAAATATTAATAATTAAGCAACATATTGTGAACCGTTCTTTTAACATAATTTAGGTGACAATTCATTTTTTTAAAAAAAAAAGTTATATACAAACCTTTTTTTAAGGAATGAAAAATTAGCGCTAAAATTTTGAGGGAGATTTTGTTTTCTTGTTTTCCTAAAACACTAGAACTTCTTCGCTGTGTTGTCTCAAAACCCCAACACCCAACCTTAACATTGCTCTCCTCTTCTTGTCACGTTATCTAGGGATTGATTTCAGTCTCTTTTCTCTTCACTTCCATCAGGAATTTTGCACGCCCTCTACTAGGTATCTAGGGATTACAGTCTCTCTTTTCTTCTCCGTTTTTGAAATTTCTTATGCAAATTCTGATTTCGGCCTCTCTTTTCTTTTCTTCTCTATGAAGTCACAGGTATCGCGATTATGGGGCGCTTGTTGGAGAAGGTGGCCGCAAGGTTCGTTGACAGATGTGGTTTGAATGGAAGGGAGGCGATGGTGATGGTGGTAGAAAAGGGGTTGGGGTATCCAGGGCACGTGCGTTGGCAATCTGTCACTCACGTGATTTTCTTGCCTTTTACCAGGGCATAGGCGTTGGGAAAGCTGGGGCACGAGCGCTAGACCTCATTGTTGTTTATTATAAATAAAGAACTTTGTCAATTGAGTTTGTATCCATAGTTTCTGAACTTAGTCTTTGAGGATTGGTTTTTAGAGTTTGTGAGAGGTTCTCTAGTGTTAATGTTCCAGGTTTTACTTCTTTTACTTTTGATTATGTCTTGTTTAGCCATACTTGGCTAGTTTATCTTTGTACTTTGGGTGAAGTGAACCTTAGTTCTAATTATGGTTTGAACTTCTGAGTTTCTTATATGAATAAAATTCTCTTTCTATGTATCTTTTCTCTGTTTAAATTCCCTCTTGAATGCATGCACGTGTTTAGTTTTCTTCTTGCATAACGGTAGTTGGTAAAGATTAAGGGACCATGGATTAGATTGATTTGTTTACTACCCGCTTAGATATAAGGGTGGAAACTTGTTGGGTTGACCTGAACATAGAAGCTTAATTCTTCAATTGAAGTGACTAGGTACCAAGACATTAGGCTTAACAACTGAAATTCAATGAAAACATTTCATATAAAATAATAAAGGAAGTAAAAACATTTAATAAAGGACGATAACGTTAATACTACAAAGAACTTATTTCCCCCACATATCTTTGGCTTCGGGGAAGGATAATAGATGAATTGAAGAATGACAACAAAACAATTTTTAGCTATTGATTAAAGTCAGAGACTTTCAAAAAAGAAAGAAAAAAAGATTACTGCGAGAGAGCTTCCCTTTGCTACCAACACAAATGGAGTAAAACAAAACAAAACAAAAAAAGAAAAAGAAAATTGTTTCCTTTCATTTTGTTCTTGTAATGACTATGTGAGTGAGATCTATTAGTGCTTTCCTTGACCTTCTTACTTCCTCATCATCACTCTCAGGTAATGAATCAATTGCTGCTGCCGCAAGGTTAGCATGCTTCATGGCTAGCTCCTTTGTCCTCTGAATACCGCGACTTTTTCCAAGATACTCGAGAGCCTACACACACAAATACAAAAATATTTAATCAGCCAAATAAGCTTGTTGATGTGGGTTTTGTGTTACAACATGCTTAATAAAAAGGACCACTAGAATTTAGTTCAATCGTAGTCATGTGATGCACCTGGAAACATCCTGTTATCCTCATTCCTTAACTTGATGTGTTTTTGGTATAAATTAAAACTCAATATATGAGGACGGATCAAGTTACTCCACACACGCATAGATTACATATATAATGTATATAACTCAATACATATATAATCAGCTGAAACAGATCATGTTATACAGCTTGACACCGAAGTTAAGCTGCTCAGGAAAAATATCTGAATTTATTTTGATAGGTGGAAACTTGCAATTATTCTAGAGGCCAAGCAAATAAGAGATATTGGAGAGCCACGTGAATATTGGAAATTTTTAGTTTTCTGTTACTTTTTTGTTATCTAGCCCATTAAAAACGTAAATGCAGCATTTTTGTTGAGTAAAGCTTCAAACCTTAACAACTTCAAAATAAGCAGGGGAGAAGCCTCACTAACTGAAATTTTAATTATAACAGTAAGAAAATAATGGGACTTTATTGTGAACTACTTTATCAGAGAGGCCCTAATACCTTGTGAATGATCTTATCGACCTAGAATCTTAATAAGCAAACGAATGAATTAACGGAAACCAGTTGTAACATCTTTAGTGGCAGATTCACTAAAGCCAAAAGTCTTCAAGTAGTTATTGATTTTGTTAAGCAGCATAGGAACTAATTATGCAGGATAAATGAAGCCAAGCAACAAGTATTAGCTTACAAGATCAACATTCTCAGGGTTTTCAAAGCCGTCCTCAACAATTGCACGCAACTGAGGGAACTCCTCCATCGCAAACAATATTGGAGCAGTAACAATTCCCTGCAATGATTTTTTGACAAACACCAGGTCATAGATTAGTATGGAAAATAACAGGAAAGGAAAACCAGATTAAAAACAAAAGTTTTAAATGATATCAACCCAAAAAGGTTTTTAGCATAGAGTTTAATATCAATGCCAAAATTAATTTCAAAATGCTGTAAGAAACGGTCAAGAAAAAGCAGAATGTACTTCACATTTATTTAGTTATTAATGACAAAGTTTCATGTCAAAGAGATGGCAAGTACTGTGCTTGTCATTAATAATTTTTCTCGTTTAGTTTGTGATAAAATTTAATTTTGTTCTAGTTTAATACACGTTTTTTTTTTAAATTAGTTTAATACATGTTTAATGATAGAGATATGTTTTTCCATTAAAACCTAGCCACAGGTAATGTCCATAAAAAAGCATATAAGCACCACATAAACATAGAGATAGAAAAATGAAGAATTATGGCTCTACTGACAGGGAATGTATCACTCTTTACTAACATGAGCATCCAGGATTCATAGGCTTTCATCAAAATATTCTGTACTATTACTGAAAAGTCCAAATCAGGAACAACTGAAATTTAGAATCAGAATAAATTAAGAAATTACATGTCGAATGTCAGATAAAGAACCCTTTCCAAGGGAAGCTGATGTGCCTGTGAAATCAAGCACATCATCTATTAATTGAAACGCCAAACCCTGCAAAACAGCGGAGAGGTAATTAAATTATGCCATCAAGAAAATCTCAAAAACAGAAACATAGATAACTTGCACAGACAGGTAGAAAGTTATCAACTAAAATGTTGCCAGATAAATGTGCACATATTACCAAAACACTTGGTCTCATTGATTTTCTTTATGCAAAGCATCTAATATT
The DNA here is from genome assembly GCF_012489685.1 of Lotus japonicus. NCBI lineage: Eukaryota > Viridiplantae > Streptophyta > Magnoliopsida > Fabales > Fabaceae > Lotus > Lotus japonicus. The sequence continues at coordinate 13,457,338 of NC_080044.1, forward strand.
AATCACTAAACACACTATTTATAACAGAAAACATCATACTTAAAACTGTTAACAAATATACAAACCAGATTTTTTCCATATTCAAACGCAAGCATTGCAACTTCTGCTGTTTGCCCCGCAAGGATGGCTAATGCCTTGCAACTATTTGATATTAATGATGCAGTCTTGTAGTATGTCTTTTCCATATAATATTCCATGCTGAAAATATAAACAATTGTTAGAAATTAAACAAACAATAGGTTCCTATATGTCTCTATAAGTAAATGCATAATTAAAGGTCAAGACTGACAATTACTTCGTAAAGTCAACGGAAATCTAGGAATTTTATGGAGAAACCATGAATTAGTGATAGTTATAATTGTGAGATAAAACTTAAAAGTCATCTTCCTAGGAAAAGAAAATGCATATATGCTATAAATGTGACAGAAACAGGCTCAGAAGCATACCTACAGCGTTGATCAGATGTTGTAGTCATTTGCATGGTCTCCCCTGTTACAAGATGCTCTACAACTTTTGCCAATAAAGATACAACCTACAGAGACACAGTCCTTAGGGAGATGAAATATACTTAATTATGATCACCATGAAAGACCTTAGATGTATCATAGCTCTTTACAGTTTTACATACATATACAACATATTACCCATTTATTGTACCTCTGTGTTCTTTAAAGAGGCCAGAGCGACACAAGCCCGCGAAAGCAAAAAATCCCCAGCCAATACTGCCAACTGCATCAAACACAGCAGCCACAAAAAGAAAAAAGACTAAAGCAAGCTACACCGACCACAATATGACAGTATACACAAGTAGAAAATATCATGGAAGGAACACAACTTGATACACATACCTTATTGCCCATTACAAAATTTAGTGAACCAATGCCACGTCTAGTATCTGCATCATCCAGTACATCATCATGAAGAAGGCTTGCCACCTGGGACAAAATTGTGCCAACACTATTTTGTAAGAATGGAGAAAAGATTCTAAGTCCATACAAAAGAGGTACTTCAGAATTATCATTGGGAATTTCACTGTATATAATAATGACTTATACAAGTAGCAAATCTTTCAAACAAGAGAGGCAGAATGAGCTAATCTAAAAGAAAAAAAAGTCCTGAAAATGATTATTTCATTGTCTATTAAGAAAAAAAAGAAAAAAAAAAGAGATCCGAGGGGAAATTGTGAACAAACATAAGAAACCACCTTATTGAGTTCCATAAAATAAAATTTAATTCAAACATATTCTGCAGACAATATATTATCAGCAGTATTTAAATTGACTGACGTGGATCATCTCTGTTATTTCAGCTATGCGTTGTTGTCTTGAACGTAGGTCGGTTGTCATAGTACCTCCTAGCTCAATAGGAGGAGGTTCTTTGGGTATTGGCAGATTTAATGCAGTAGACATTAACAATAAAACCTGCAAAAACATCCATCCAATGACCCAAATCCTGTGTGAAATAATAAAGCTATACAAATCATCAATATTACATGAGTAAACTCAAAAAATATATATTCTATTACATTATATCTTTAGTTCTTTACGCACACTCATAGGTAGATAGATGGAGAAACAGTTAAGCTACCAGAGATAAATAGCATTACAAAGTGAAAAATTAAAAATGGAAGGAAGGCATCATGATGGCAGAAGTACCATAACAAAAAAGAAAAGTTAGCTTTGTAGCTATTGTTAAAAGCATCCTTGTCCATTCCAAGTTACTAGTATCCCTTTGTTTGTGCCAACCTAACGATATGTGTCAATAATCATATTTTAGAGAATTGTCAATTGTGTAAACCTGAGCATGTGAAAGAGAGCAGAGGCTATGTGTTGGAAGCTTGAAATGCATTAACCTACTTGTAAAATCCTTAAGGGCAACTTGAAAGGGATGTGATGGTGAATAAATTTACAACATTCCAAGCATACATTTAATAGTAGTTTAGTTCATCCTATAATGATGAATATGCAAATGTCAAACCAGACTAGAGCAAACATTTCTTGCAAAGCATAAAAGTTGTCTGCATATAATTGTGAATGTGCTTACTGTAGGACGAAATCTTTTTCCTTCTACCCCCATTTTGAAGAAGTATTCAGCAGCTGAGGCAAGCTTAGGAACCTGTCACATATACCCAATTTTCACAATGAGTACCTGATTTCTATGCAGCAAATGAATCAGAGCTCTTATTAGAAAATTGGCTCCATGCATACATTAGAAAGTAAACGAAGAACAGTCTGATACCTCAGCAACTACCATTTCTCGCAGCTTGTTACCAAGAATTGATAACTCATCAGCAACCAGTGAAAATGGATCATGTTCATCCTGAGAACAATACATGTATCATAGTGAAGTAGGTATGAATAAATAATTGAACCATGCAAATGTGAACCTTCTGATTCAATTATTGATATTTTATCAAATATATCTGTCGTTGTAAAAAACAAGCATTTCAAGTTGTTCCTGACAGGGTTGCCAACAGCGCGCTATAGCACCATAGCGGCCCTTTTCTGCTCCTGATTGCTGTGTAGCGTTACAGTTTAGGTGTAATGGCCTAGTGGCAGAGATAGTAGTCATCAAGACGCTATTTGCTTACAAAAAAAAATCAAGACACTATTTGGCCGCTATTCAGTAGGAGTGACAAAAACTCATAGATGCCCTCAAAAAGTTAACGTTAGGGTTTTTAGGTGTATTTTAGGGTTTTTGCTTCAGAAACATACTGAAAAAGGTATGGTTTGAATAGCGAAATTGATAGAGAGGAAGACTTGGATCTAGAAGAGGATGATTGATGATTCCAATTTAGGATTTTTTTTTTTTAAATTTCATATTTGTAGGCAGTTTAGATTAAGCCTTAGAACATCCAACTGGTAGTTTCTTATTAGGGTTGCTTGACACTATTTTTGTGGGCCCAAATGTCACAGGATTTAAGCAACTCATGCCGTTTTGACTCCAATGTTGATTTCTTTTTTTTTTGTTGGGTCCCACAGAAGATATAATGGAGTGTTGATGAAGGAAAGAGAATGAATAGTATTTTAATCACAAAACATTGTAAGCAACTGTTGCTTATGGAACCATTGCTTATTTTTAAGCAACCAACTTTCTACAAATACATGCTCGAATGGGAAAAATATTTAGCAATGTTGCTAATGGCTAAGCAATGAGCTATGCAACCTGCATTGTGGATGCTTTTAAAGCATTGCTTGCACCGGTTGCTTGTGTTAAGAACGGTTGCTTATTTTCAGTCCATTGGAGCAAAATGACGTGTCATTGCTTGTTGCATAAAGTCACAAAATTTATCGGTTTACAAAAGACGAAACAAGATTTATGGAATAAACCAGGACTTTACAACAGAGGAAACAAAACCAGGACTTTAAACCACTTCTGTTTAAAATGTAATAAGGAAAATGAAGAAGTTGGCCGAGAGTGACTCGTGTCCAACGTGATGGCCTTTTTGATTGTTTTTTCTCTCTTCTGGTTTCCTAAATAATAAAAGGTATAAAATAGATAATCATAACTAACTAATTAATTAATGAATCAAACAATTAACTTTTTTTTTAAAGAAACAATTATCTAGTTAATGTAAATTAGTATTAGGGGTGCAGTGGATGGTAATTGCATAACATGATTTTATTCAATTTATTAATATTTAAATTTAAACCAAAATTAGGTGGAAATAAAAATATAACTGTATAGGGTATTTGTAGGACCCAACCAAAAGTAAAATAAGAAGTCGGTTGGAGCAAAATTTACATCAGTTGCTTATATCCCACTGGAATAGAGCTAAGCAATCCATATAAGCAACCAGGGATGGAAATGCTCGATTAGCTTGTATGTTTTGTTTAAGAGATTTATGAAATTGTTATTAATGAATGTCTTGAATTTTGTGTATTTTTTTATAATTTTTTAGCATTGGTATAAGTATATAGTATAAATTATATAATTGTATAAAAAAATTCAGCAGTGGTCATTCTGCCATGTGCTATACAACTACAGTATTTTTTAGATCGGCCGCTACCCAAGCAGCTAAGATTGACAACACCGATTCCTTAGAAAATGGGGATTTTGACCAGTGCATAGAAGAAAGAGAAGAAGCGAAGAAAGAACACAAAGAAATTAACCTCAACTATGGGGCTGCTTTGGTGATGGATTTGATGTCTACTACTATACAATGCTGGAAAGCCCTTCGAAAAAATTAAACTCCTGATAACCTGCATCACATAAGAATCATGTACAAGTAAAATACAGTGTTGCCAAACATTTTTCTTTAGATAAAAGATGATTTTACGAGATCGAAAGAAGAGTGCGAAACAAAAAGACAGAAGGAGGAAAAAGAAATTCTTTTCAAACAAACTAATAGAAAAACAAAGTAAGAAACCAGCCATAGAAGTAAATCATTATCAAAACTAAGCCATTAATACAATACAGAACTCAAGTGCATCTAAACCTTCAAGGTTTTAAACCAGGGTCTGCAACCGTGATTGGGGTCGCAATATCATTGTTTGGAGGTCTCTGCGACTAAAATTGTGGCTACATCCGCTGCATTTGTCTGCAATTTTCAGCAATTAAAACCTTGTAAATCTACTATCTGAGATCTCACATCGACTAATGATATGGCCTAAGCAAAGTTAATAAAGGCTTGGGCGATTCCCAACTCATGAGCTAGATTTTGGGGTTGAATAAGCAAAGTCTAGATGGTATCAGAGCCTCGATGATCAAGCAATCTGGCCATTGATCTTAAAGCACAAGGTAGGTGAGACTATGCATGGTTCAAGCAAGAGCCAATTAGGTGAGTGATGAAGCTTGCACCATGGCTGGCTGATAAGAACCAAGCCAATGTAGAAGAAGAACAGAACTGATGTTATTCAAGAATATCAAATGAAACTACAATTTGGTTGTTGAGTAATTTGAAAGTCTTAGCACCTCTCCCTAATTCCTAATTACAAATGATCACAAAGATGCTATTCCCCTCTAACTCTCTCCGTCTCCACTCTCTAACTAACTAAAACTCCCACAACTAATTAAACTACTAATTATGGGTACCTATCTATACTCCGTCTGTATAAACCTTGTCCTCAACGTAAAGTAAAGCTTAAGAAATGGACAATTCTTTCAAAAGTTCAAAATAGGGAAAATCACAAAACTTCCTTTCCAGATGTGCAATTTCACTGTCAAGGAGACCACCTTGTTACTAGCAGATGTCCTCACCATTGTCTATAACCAAGCTTGCTGAAGAAATTTAACCTTCCTACCTGGACTCGATAGTTGGCAGCATAGAGACCCATTCCATTAGTTTAGGGTTTTGGGCTTGGGCCATGCAGTCAACAGATTGATCCAAACTCTATTATTCCAATCCTGTTGTGCCTTCTTCGCTTTGTTTCTTATGGACACCTACCTACTACATGACTACATCGTGAAGAGCCAGCTACCACCGCACCAATAACTGGTGTTGGCTGGCGATGAACGTTTGACCAACTCCACCTTCGTCACGGCCAACAAAGGCACGCCAACCACTTGACAAGCCTCGTTGGCCGGTAGTTGTGACGATGCTGACACCCACAACATTGTGACTATTTGCATGATTGCATCCCATCTTCCTCCATGGATGAGCTGTAGTTTAGCGGTTTTGGCGGTGGCCGCTTGGTCACCTTGTTTGACGACATTCAACATTTTTGTCATTGCAAGACGACACTTATCGCTGCATTCGTCTTTGCTATTGACTTCGTTCCCTTAAGTGCTGTTGTCAGCTTATGGACCACCTCGTGGTTCTAGAGTAGCAAGGCTGCATCCCTCTTTACCCTGAGCTCTGTTAGTGTCACTATAGTAACTATAACTATGGTTTAATACGAACACAATTCCCTCGCAGCCCAATACAGCGATTTAGGCAGTGGGCGCTTGACCAGCAATCTCAGCCTCTCTCTTCTCTTTATTCTTATGCTTCAAGGATTACATCAACATTCTGGAGCGAAGAGGCACCCTGAAATACCCCACCAACTTCACCTTTCTTTTCTTCTCCCATTGAAGGTTGTTCATTTGGGTGGTGCGATTCTCCATACCAGAACCTCTACAACAATTTACTCCCTCTCCCCCATGCTTCAAGGGTTGCTGCTTTGTCCATCATGACTTCATCGTACTGTTCCAATGACCTGCCTTGCATCGTCTCTCTCCAATACTATCTCTACTAGCATGGTTCTTGGTCTTCAAGACTTCCCTTTTGCTTCTGATTTCTGATCTTCCTTCCAGCTCCAAGATTTTTTACTCAGGACTCGACTCATTACTTTCACCATTTTTCTTGTCTACAAGACCAATTTTGTCCCCCTTCGAACCTAAGTTCTTCTCAGCCCCTATATGTGGCTCTTGTCCTTTTGTATGCCCTTCACCCACCATGACTGAACTCTTCTCCCTCTCTTTTTGATTTTGTCAGACACCAAATATCCTAGCCAGCTTCTCCACCCCTTCTTCCGTTTCTTGAATCTTGCTTCTCTCTCTCTCTATCTCTCCCTCCTCCCCAGCCTTCTACTCTCTCTTCCACACTTCCAACTTCCTCAACTTTTCTTCCATTTTCTTGCAATCTATGAGTGTTCTTCTGGTACCCCCTCACTCTAGGATAGAGCTTTGATACCACTTGATAAGAACCAACCAATGCAGAAGAAGAAAAGAACCGATGTTATTTATAAATAACAAATGAAACTACAATTTTGTTGCTCAGTAATGCGAGAGTCACAGCACCTCTCCCTAATTTCCAATTACAAATGATCCCGAAGATAACCTCTAACTCTCACACTTACAACTAACTCTATCAACTAACTAATTAAACCACTAACTATTGGTACCTATCACTGGCCAACAAACTAAGGAAAATGTGTTCTTTCCTAAGGGGGTGTTTGAAATATAATATAAAACATATGTCTTCACCCACTTAAGCTTTGCAGGTAATGACATGGTATTAGAGTCTATCCTAGATCCAATTTAGGACCCCCCACCGTGGTCTAAAAATCAACCTGAGCCTGCTGATTCCCAAGCAATCTACCTCGATCTGCAGATTTTCCAATGCAATTTACCTTACAGTCAACTTTCCCAGCAGAATCAACCTGGTCTTGCGAATTTCCAGCGCAATAAAAAAAGACATATATCCCGATGTCCACTTTTGAGCATGAGGGGTATAATGAGATCTCACATCCACGAGAGAGACGGCCAAAGTAGAGCTTAAAAAGACTTTGTCGACCCTCACCTTATGAGCTTGCTTTTGGGGTTGAATTAGGCCTGTCTCAACTCTCAATTCAAGACCTACCAAAGAGATCCTCTAAGAAATCATTCACCAAGAATTATTTGTCATCTCTCATAAACTATATTACTAAATATTTAAACATAAATACTTCAAAGACAAGCATATGGCGGCTTAGTGACCCTTATGTCATCGCACCAATCATAATTCCCCACATCAACAGTTTCATACAAACATTCAAATATTGCAGCAACCCGAATCACCAAATTACAAGTGCTCCCCTATTGATTCGTTATAAGTCACTATTTTATTGAAAGAAAATACCACAAGTAACAGAAACCAGTACTAAAACTCAGAACTAAATCACTCATAAGTCAAAAAAATTCAAGGCAGCAGGCCCTATAATCAAGCTTATTAATAGAATTCACAAACCAATGATCCCATATAACACATTGATGAAACAGTTCCAATTGGAAGCAAAAATAATCATAAAGTTCTGAGACTTCAGATCGCAGTACAAGGGAAAGGAACCAGAACCTGTTGAGTAGAGTCTGTATGCGATTGAACATTATGCGAGAAGAGAAAACGGTGGTTCTGGTCTCCAACAGACAGGAACCACCGACAACTGTTGAAGCTGCCTCTGAGGTTTCTCGATATCCGAGAAAATAGCATCGTAATCGACGAAAGCAAGCGTGGTTCTGAGAGGCGAGGCGGCGAAGGAAGCGTGGAACTGAGAGGAGTCACAACAACAAGAAGCTACTTTGACACGGAGTTGAGACCGCCACCATTATTTAAGATTTACTGTAGTGACTGGTGACGACGGCGAAGCTGAACCATAGAAATCTTCAATTTTTCCAATTTTCTTGCGGAACACATAATCAGGCGAATTGCGTTAATTTGAACCGACCCGGCCGGAAAGGGTTATTAACTAATTATTATGGTTTGGGAAAGTTTAGGTATCTAGATTCAAAGTGAGATCCATATAGGGATCTTTAAGAATCTAGTATATTTTTTAGGGTTGCCTATAGAGAATGATTTTTTGTCATGGACTCATTCACTTAATGGGAACTTCGAATTTTATGAGGAATAGTTTCACAGCTGCTGACTGTGGATACCTTAGAAAACCAAAAATTGAGATACAGATTCCTAAGTTCTCTCAAGTTTGCTTAAGGCTATGTTTGGATTGATGGTACATAATGGAGCGGAGCGGAACGAAATATAATGGAATGGAATGGAGCGGAACGGAATGGAGCAAAAATCTCATTCTCCTGTTTGGATATTTTGTGATGAAACGGAACAAAGTTACCACTCAACTGTTTGGATAAGGAACGGAACATAATGAGTTATAACTTTATTATTCCTATATTACCCTTATTATAACATATTAATTTTCTTTAAAGTCCAAAATTCTTTCATTAAAAATTTGTCAACCGACAGATTTGCTCTTCAAATCTGCTTGCTTAATTCATGATAATTAATTTAGATTCATCCAGAGACTTGTACTAATAGCTGGTTGTATTTTAATTATTATGACTCAAAGATGCAGAAGCCTTGTTCATGTAGGTACAAAATCAACATCTGTTTTTCTCAAAAAAATAACATGCTAATTTTTTAACCGCAAAGCAATTTACTGTGAATTCTCAGTGACCAATACACATTGCTTTAACAAAGTATACAAACACACATTGCAAGGAAAGAATACGATGGACAGTGCATTTGAAAACTCTTGTTTTCATTCAATGGCTGCTGAGATGCTGAGAAGGAACATGAAAGAATACATTTCAATTCCATCAACGTGGCTGCCAATTTTTTTCTAACGTGAAGGCAGAAATTTAGGTCACAACTTGCAGGAGTTATGGAGGGAGGTTATTAGGGGTAAAATAGTATTTTTCATAATTTAATTAATGGTCAGTTTTCCTTTCCATTCATTTCCATCCAATTTGGGGGGGAGCAAATATGAGGGAAACCAATGGAGCATGATGGAGCTTGAACCATTACTTACCACTCCCTTCCATCCTATTTTAAATAAAACAAACAATGGAGCCTTCACTCCTTCCACTCCACTCCACTCCACTCCTTCCCCCTCCCCCAATCCAAACAGACCCTAAGTCTTCAACTCTTCCTTCTTCTTGAGCCTTAACTTGGCTAAAGAGTCTACCACTCTATAACAGTCTCTAGAGATATATTGGAAGACAACCTCTCAATTTTGTTAAAGTAAGACTCTCACTTCAGCCAGGTTCGTTGCACAAGAGTGGAGATTAAGAGGACCATTATGGTTTAGGCCATTAACGACATCCAAACAATCAAGTTCACAAATAAGCTTCTGAGCACTAACAAATCAAGCCAAAACAAGACCTTGAATCACATCTAGAAGCTCAGTTAAATAAACATCACTTGTACCTCGAAGCTAGCAAAATCAAGAATCCAAGCTCTGTTGTGGTCTCGAATCAGCCCCCACAGCCCCTGGCTGATTACCTCATACTATAATTGCCATCAGTAATCAATTTTAATCAACCAACAATGAGCACATCCCAACCTTCATGGTTGGAAATCGAAAAGTTAGTATCAAAATAGTAGAATAGGTAGTGGTAAAAAAATGGCTTAATTGCAACTTTGGTCCCCGACGTTTACCAATGCCACGATTTTGGTCCCCCACCTAATTTAATTACATAGATGGTCCCCGACGTTGTAGGCCGTGTGCAACGTTAGTCCTACCGTTTATTTCTTAATGGAGGAGGCTTACGTGGACGTCCAGTTGGAGAGAGAAATGAGGTATGAGGAGAGAGGGAAGCACGTGAGTATCACGTGACCCTTATCTGAACCCATTATACCCAAACCCCTGACCTCCCTGGAACGAAGAAGGTAACGCGATTTAGATCCCTAGGGTTTCAGATTTTGGTATAATGGGTTCATATAAGGTTCATGTGATACTCACGTGCTCCCCTCTCTCCTCAGATCTCCTTTTTCTCTCCAACTAGACGTCCACGTAAGCCTCCTCCATTAAAAAATAAACGGTAGGACTAACGTTGCACGCAGCCTACAACGCCGGGGACCATCCATGTAATTAAATTAGGTGGGGAACCAAAATCGTGGCATTGGTAAACGCCGGGGACCAAAGTTGTAATTAAGCCTAAAAAAATTATAATTGTAGTAATTAAAAATATCAATTTCATCTCATTCCATTAAAATTGGGGTACTGAAATTGAAGCTAAGCAATGGAATGAGATGAAATTTGTCCTATCATCTTCCTTCAATTATCCTCATTTAATAAAATCAAATAATAAAACTCAAAATCATAGTCACATCTCATCTCATCACATTCCACCTCCACTATCAATCCAAACATATCGCTGATGATCCTAATCATTCAAAATGAGAATGGATAATTAATGAATGCGAAAAATGTATACCCTAAAATGTAAACAATTAATCGTATCAAGTTTCACCATCTAACCATCAACTTGTGTGTTTAACAATTAAAAACATAAAATTAATGGTTGGAATATGTATCTTGACTTGGTCAATTTTTTACAATTTGGAATATTAATTCTCAATGTATAATGAGATGTAATAGGGAGTTAGAGACACATAAAATTGTGTGTATGTGTGTATTATTTAGGTGTAGGGGAGTGTTCGCAACACACTATTTTAAAATTTGTTAGACTCTTTTTATTTATCTTTCTTCATAATTCATAATATTTTATCATCTATCTTATCTTTAATTCCTTTCTTATTTATTTTACTATCTCTCAAGTGTAGACACCATGAATGTGCAGCTAACCTTTTTCTTTTTAACAAGCTAACCTTTTCGAAAAATCAAATCAAATGCAGTAATTTGGACCGCTTGTGAATTTTCATACCTTGATCACATGAGCAGCCCCTTCAAATTTCAAAACCTCCCTCAATTTTAATGTCTTGTCATAAACCTGCCATCTTCAAATGAGAAGTTAACATGTCATGTAGGCAGCATTTCCATCTTCGTGGGTCAAATTAGTTCCGGGTCATTCAATCAAGCGAATAATCAAACTTTCAAAGGTAGAAAAATCTAAAGAAAGGATATGTAAGAGCATACGCAACCCAATCCCCTGCATTTGTACTATAAAAGCCACAACATGCAATCACAAACTAACTACACATAGAATCAGAACAAGTTAAACATCACTTGACACTTCCAAGTTCCAACACATTGATTAGCATCATCAACATTCAATCAAAATGATCCCATTTTTCTATTACATCTTCCTCTGTTTTCTTTTCATTTTCTCTCTCAAGTTTCTCTTCTCAAAACGAAACCTCCCTCCAGGTCCTCCATCTCTCCCCATAATTGGCAACCTCCACCAGCTCAAACACCCACTCCACCGCACCCTCCACCGCCTCTCACAAAAACACGGCAAAGTCTTCTCCCTCTGGTTCGGTTCCCGCTTCGTGGTGGTCGTTTCATCCCCAACCGTCGTCCAAGAATGCTTCACCAAAAACGACACCATCCTCGCGAACCGGCCACCGCTCCTCGCCGGCAAGCACATTGGCTACAACTTCACCACCGTGACGGCAGCACCTTACGGCGACCACTGGCGCAATCTCCGCCGCGTCATCTCGCTCGAGGTCCTCTCCACGCACCGCCTCAACACCTTCTACCGAATCAGGCGGGACGAGCCTCGTTTCGCCTGACTCGAGCGAGGGTTTTGCGGCGGTTGAGCTGAAATCGAAGTTTCAAGAGATGACGTTTAACACCATCATGAGAATGATCTCTGGGAAGAGGTACTGTGGCGATGATATTGATGTTGCTGATGTGGAACAAGCGAGGGAGTTTAGGGAACTCATGAATGAGATGGTGACACTAGCAGGGGCTAGTAACCCTGTTGAGTTTGTCAGGGTTCTTAGGTTGTTTGATTTTGGGAATTTGGAGAAGAGGATGAAGAGGATTGCTAGCAGGAATGATATCTTTTTGCAAGGACTCATTGATGAACATCGAATTGCGAAGCGGAGGAACAATAATGATCATAATACCATGATTGATCATCTCTTAAGTATGCAAGAATCACAACCTGAGTATTATACAGACCAAATCATCAAAGGAATTGTTCTGGTAAATGTTACTACTTTCATAATTGATAGTAAGCTTGAACATCTTTCTATAATTAATATGAGTAGTTTCTCAATGACATAATTGATTCTGAGGAAAAATAAGTTAATCCTAACATGCTCGATGAAATGCGAATGTCATAGTTTAGAATATCTTTTGATACCTTCTTTATACTAAGCTAAGGTTGATATGTCATCTTTTAATACCACATAACAACCATCAAAATTGAAATGAATGTGCCTGATATAACTTGTTCCCTAGCTTTGTATTGACTTTGTTTGACTTCACAGGTTATGCTCCTTGGAGGAACTGAGACATCAGCAACAACTTTAGAATGGGCAATGTCTGCTTTACTAAATCACCCAGAAGTGCTTAAAAAGGCAAGGGATGAAATAGACACTCACATTGGACAAGATCGCCTAGTGGAAGAATCAGACATTTCAAAACTTCCCTACCTACAGCATATAATCTCTGAGACATTTCGTTTACACCCTGCATTTCCACTGTTGTCACCCCATTTTTCTTCAAAAGATTGTACCATAGGAGGATATAATGTCCCACAGGGAACTATCTTGTTGGTTAATGCTTGGGCTATTCATAGAGATCCTCAGCTATGGAGTGATCCTGAACAGTTTAAGCCTGAGAGATTTGAGAAAGAAGGGGAAGCAGAGAAGGTGATTCCATTTGGGTTAGGAAGAAGGGCTTGTCCTGGAGCAGGATTGGGGCAGCGTACAGTAAGTTTAACTCTGGGTTTACTGATTCAATGTTTTGAGTGGAAACGAATGAGTGAGCAGGAAATTGACATGACTGAAGGAAAAGGGGTCACCATGCCGAAGCTAATTCCCTTAGAGGCCATGTGTAAAGCACGTCCAAATATAATCAACAAGGTTTCACTGATGTCTGATAGCAACTGAGAACATGTGAATGAAATATTCATTTGTAATATGAAGATCTATGTTTGATAAAATGCACTGATAAGATAAGCATGTCTAGTTAGCAACTTAAGTTACTTAAATTCTATAGTAAGCACTTTTGTAGCCTTGCTTGAAGGAAAGTTTTATGTCATTGTCATATTAATTAACTTTTTTCAATTGTTGTATTTTTTATTGTATTTGGCTATTTGCATTTATGTGGTACTATTTCATGTTGTTTAATATTGTTTTTTGAGTATTTTTTTATGTTATTTGGTACTATAACAAATTTACCATTTTTTTCTTTTTTTTTTCAAACTTGTAATATTTTTTCAATATTCCATATTTATTATTGTTTTAATATAGTAATTCAATCAATCCGCCCAAACCAACCCGAACATTGTCAGATTGGGTTGGTTTGGATTTGAAGGTAAAAATTCGGGAAATCCAACTCAACCCAACTTAAACAATTTTGATCAATTCGGATCATAATTGGTCTGAAAATCCATCCAACCCAACTCATGTGCAACCCTACCTTATTATATTGAATTTTCAGATTCACTTATCTTTCACAATTTAACATTATTTAGTCATATTTCTTTGAAATGGTTATGTTTAAATTTACGATTATGAAACCCTCGTCATTAAAATAATTTGAGTTAATGTTATCGATAATATGAAGTTTTTACATTTAGTTTTGAGAAAAAAAAATCTGTTCCTATTATGTTTCCCTTCTAGTATATGTTGGTTGTTAAGCCCTCACTGAATCTCAATAACTTACCCCTTTTCATTTTTTTTATCCACAATTTTCCAAACAATTGAGCAGAAGGTTGCTTCCAACTTCACACTTTATTTTAATAATTTGCACTTGACTACTAAATTTATAATTTAAACATTACTTGGAATTCTAGTTGTGGTAAAAATCTCATTTGCCAAGGCTTAGGAATATTGAAAACATAGAGGAGAATCCAGTGATTTTTTATAAAATTTTGAAAACATGTTTATTATTGAAAAATTGTTTGGTAAATGATTTTATGAGAAATGTGTTTGCCAAGCTAGACTAATAGTTTGTGCACCAATTACAACTTAGGATTTTTGTTTGTGACACCTAGAGAGTGAAAAAATTGGTCACCTAACTCACCCCCTATTGGAGCTCCACTGATCCAATCACAGATCTTCTCATAGGACCGTCGCCATCATAGCCAACTCACCACCACCTATGGTGATAATTATATGGCAATAGTTATATCTCACACCTCATTGATCCGTGATCGCAGTACATGGTGATAATTAAAATGCCAGGTTGAATGTTAGTTTTATCCTAATAAGTGATGATTTAAAACGTCACAAATTGTTAATATAATTATATAACACTTACAAGTTTTCCTTTCAGTTAGATGAGGTTCAAACTAAGATAAAGTGAACGACCACCAAGACAATTGTGGTTAGATGAGGTTCAAACTAAGATAAACTTAGATGTTTGAAAATGCCACGTCAATTGTAGCAAGACAACTTGCAAGCACATGTGACATGTCACATTCCTAACTTGAATTTTCAGAAGACACATCAACTCTTAAAAATGATGAGCTGATTAAGAAGGAGCTCCAACTATATTTGTTTTTTGAAATATTTCCAATCCAAAACATTCGAAATGTAATCCTATGCAAAAAATTTGTAGGAACCAAAATCAATTTCCCTAAATTTAACTGTGAGTGTGCATTTGGATTGTCATTGAACTTAATGTGGGTCTACTTTAAAATTAATTTATCAAAATTTCGTGTAATTCTTCTTTGTTTATGCTTTGAGATTTATAAAATCATACTATTACCTTAGTGGCAAAACAAACATGCGCTCAAACTAAATACATATTTAGTTCTAAAAAGTATCAGTCTTCATCTAGAATTGTAACATAAACATGTGCTGTATTCCGTTTCCAAGAATGCCTGGACAAATTATATGCCTTTTGGAACGAAAATTTCCCAGCCTGTGAGGAGATATTTGGGCTCTATTATTCCCCTTCCATTTGGCTATATTAACAGCAGCCATCTTAATTCATTCCGTGGAATATTTGAATAAATAAATCACTGTAATAAGTCCGTGACAGGTCAAGCCTGCCCACTAGGCAGTTGGCTACAAACAAATTTGGTCATAGAACTCAAGCCAATCATTTCTTAATGTGATCAAAAGACACCAAATTTCATCCATAGAATATTTGCCCTAGTAACCAAGTTAGTTGACGTAATGTTCAACACTTCATCATTGATTGCCGTCAAATTCTCAACACTTATAATGTAAAAGAGTTCTAAACTCTTCAGCTTCCGCCGACCTTTTCTATAATCGAGAGATTAGTCTGAGTACTATCAAACGTTCGGATATCTTGGTCAAAGAGGAGAACTATATTTGTGGTGGTTGATAAATCAACTTCCAAAAGAATGTAGAAAAATCAAAGCTGACGACTTGACCTCTGCTCAAGTCTTCCTCTTATCACAAGCCAATGTAATGTTCATTCGAGCATTCTCCGAACCATTCTTCTTCCATGGCAACTCTTCAGTTCCAGAGAATTCAACACTCTCTGTTCCTACTCACTTTTCTTCTTCAATTCTCATCACTCCAATTCCCTTCACTCGGGTACAATCTCCCCGATAACTACTTCATCAATTGCGGTTCCACCGCCGATGTAACCGACACCGAAACCCGCCGCGTCTACGCCGGCGAATCAAACCCTGCCTACCCAAAAACCACGTTTCGCAGCACCACCGTCGCAGAAAACAGTGTCTCACCGGCGCCGCCGTCTCCACTATACCAAACAGCAAGGATTTTCCGAAGCAATTCTTCTTACAAGTTCAACACAGAGACAAACAGAACCTACCTCCTCCGCCTCCACTTCTTCGCTTTCACCTCGCCGGAGAATCTTTCCGCCGCCAGGTTCAACGTCTCAGTTCCTGGATTCTGGCTGCTACCGAATTTCAACGCCGGAAACACCACAACCTCTGCTTCAGTTAAAGAGTATTTCCTCAAAATCACAAGCAAAACGTTCCGAATCACCTTCAGGCCTATCGGATCATCGTTCGCGTTTGTTAACGCCATAGAACTCTTCGTTCTCCCTCTCCATTTGATCTCAAACACAGTCTCACGTTTCACTCCTGGCACTGCAACTGCTAATCGAGGCCTATCTCCTTACACCGGTGGTTTGCTCTCTCGGGTGCTGGAGACTAAGCACAGGGTCAACGTTGGTGGTGAGAATGTCACGAGGGACACTGATAACTTACTGAGAAACTGGTCCCCAGATGATGGTCTTCTAAGTGTTCGACGAAATGCGCAGCCAAAGAGTTTCAGTAATCAAATTAAATATCGTGTAGATGATGACTCTGATGGTCCGAATTCGAGTTCATACACTGCGCCGAACGATGTCTATAGAACTGCTAGATTTATCAATTATAGCTCTGGTGGTGACTTGAACATAACTTGGGGTGTTCCGGTGGAGAAGAGTGAAGATCACCTGGTTCGGCTTCACTTCTGTGACATTTTTAATATTTTTCAGAATGGTTTTTCAATCTTCCAGCTGATGATTTACGACAACTTAGTCAGCAATGCAAATGATGGCGTAAATGTGTCGAGCGAGCTACAATCTCCTTATTATTACGACTTTGTGGTTCGCTCTGATGACTCTGGCCTCATGAAGATCAGTGTAAAGGTTAATGCGACTCAAACTGATCCGATTGCGTTTTTGAATGGGCTAGAGGTAATGAAAGTAATTGAGTCATCGGGTTCTGTTCCCTCGGATGATGAGGGTTCCAAGCATAATGTTCTTCCTGTGGTGCTGGGTTCCGCTCTTGGAGGTGTTTTTGTTCTGGTTTCTGTGGTGGTGGTTGGGTTTCTATATTGGCATCTTAAAATAAGGAAGCAAAAGCCTGTTGAGAATTCTGATTGGTCACCAATTCCGGTTAATGCTGGAGGAAGCTCTCACAGCAGGTTAACTGAGGGAACCATTCAAGGTTCACCACTTCCCAACATAAACCTTGGCCTGAAAATCTCCTTGCTTGAGATTCAATTTGCAACTAAGAATTTCGATGCGAAGCTGATGATTGGGAAGGGTGGTTTCGGTAATGTCTACAAGGGGGTTCTCAAGAATGGCATGAGTGTGGCTGTGAAAAGGAGTGATCCCGGGTCAGGTCAAGGCCTGCCAGAGTTTCAGACAGAGATCATGGTTTTGTCCAAGATTCGCCACAGGCACCTTGTTTCCTTAATTGGGTATTGTGATGAAAGGTATGAGATGATTCTGGTTTATGAGTACATGGAGAAAGGGACACTCAGGGACCATTTGTACAATACCAATTTCCCAAGCTTGTCTTGGAAGCAAAGGCTAGAAGTTTGCATTGGAGCTGCAAGGGGTCTTCATTACCTTCACAAAGGA
Organism: Lotus japonicus; assembly: GCF_012489685.1. Classification (NCBI taxonomy): domain Eukaryota; kingdom Viridiplantae; phylum Streptophyta; class Magnoliopsida; order Fabales; family Fabaceae; genus Lotus; species Lotus japonicus. Next base: position 13,474,962 of record NC_080044.1, read on the forward strand.
GCATCTGGGGGAATCATTCACCGTGATGTGAAATCCACCAACATATTGCTTGATGAGAACCTTGTGGCTAAAGTTGCTGACTTTGGCCTTTCAAGAACAGGCCCTCTTGATGATCATCAATCATATGTCAGCACAGGTGTGAAAGGCACTTTCGGGTATCTTGATCCTGAGTATTTCAGGTCGCAGCAGCTGACAGAGAAATCTGATGTGTATTCATTTGGGGTGGTTCTTCTGGAAGTGTTGTGTGCAAGACCCGCCATTGAGCAATCGCTTCCAAGGGAGCAGGCAAACTTGGCTGAGTGGGGAATATTTTGCAAAAACAAAGGGATACTCGAAGAGATTGTTGATCCTGTCATCAAGGGGCAAATGGATCAAAACTCTCTCAGGAAATTCAGTGAGACAGTGGAGAAGTGCTTGCAAGAAGATGGTGGTGATAGGCCTTCAATGGGGGATGTGTTGTGGGACTTGGAGTACGCGCTGCAGCTTCAGCGAGGTACCATTCAAAGGGAGCCTCATGAGGATAGTTCTAGCAGTGCTTCTGCATCGATTCAATTGCCGAATGTTCGGCGTCTTCCTTCACTCTCCACGCTGAGTGAAGTGGATGACATGTCGATTGTGAGGGGTGATGAATCTGATAGTGCAGCTGATTCGGTTTTCTCTCAGTTGAGAATTGATGATGCTAGGTAGAATGCCAAAGCCATTCAAGGTTCAACAAGCTATTCTAAGGTCCCTGGATTTCCATTTTAGTTAATGTTGTCAAACTAGTCTCAACTGTAAGATACTAAGATCAATAATGATAATGTCTATTCCTTATGCTCGTAATAGATTATTGATAATTTGGCACATGGCGTGCAGCACTTGTTTAAATGCCTGCACTGATGTTTTATACTCTACAATTACACTGAGGCAAAAAATGCTCATACAATTTACGCTTCGATTTTGGGTATCAGTGACATGCCAATCACCCTCTACTGGGAGAACATCCATTAAAGTAATATACAAGTAAACCAAGAGGCTTAACTAAAAAAGAAAAAGTAAACCAACATTTCTCTCAGCATTTCGTATCCGATCTTTGATAAGCATAATTAACATGCTAAGCCATACATGGTAGAATGGATTGAATATTAGAAAAAGAAAATAATAGCAGTTACTTTTGCTATTTCTTCAACCGGTATCAGACAATTTGTGCTGTCTCAATATGGTCAAAAGCAGTAGACAACCGGTATCAGACAATGTCTTCCAAACAATCAACTCTCTCCAATTGATGTGTACCAATTGCAACTGTATAAAATTCTTTAAGGTCAATCTCTTAGTAAAAAACAATTGAAGAATTCACAAGTGCATTGTGTTTTCTCTGTTTAATTGTTACAGTTGCTGCAAAGGGATCCATCAACAAGATTAGGCAGTGGAACTTCACACACATATATGAAATTCTCTATTTTGGTTTACATTCAATTAGGATCTTGTATAAGGTAGGTACCCCCAAAATATATGTTAGGTAGCCCTTTCACAATAAAGCTCCTGATTTCATTTTGAATCTTTCAAACACTTTTAGGTAGCCATTTGAGAAAATGATTGATGCACTGTGTCATTGTAAAGTCTTATTACACATGTACCCAATTGATTTCCACAACATCATAAATTTATTTTTATTTTAATTAAAATTATAAGGAAATGTCTGCTAGACTTTTGCTACTTGTGCGTTACTTCTTCAGCAAGTTTTTTTGTTGTCAAGGTAGATCATGTTGAAGCAACCAAAGCGGGTAGAAAATTTCTCGCTTATGAGAGAAACAAACCTACTGGTTACTGTGAGTAGAAAAAAACTCCAAGAAGAGGAGGAGGAGCTCCCATAGAGGGAGGAGAAGGCTATAAGAGAAGGGAGGAGGGGGAGCCCCACACCCCATGGTGGGGAGAAGGGTTGCGACGCTCATAAAATTTTGAGAACCCTAGTAGAGGACTAGAGGTGCCACAAGCGAAGTCTTTTTTTCCCTTCACCAAGGGTTTAATTCCCTTTAAAAACCAAATTGGGCTATATGGCACATTAAAATATTATTTCCTTCTTTTTTTGTTCTTTTTTAAATTAATGGCTCACTAGGAAGAACCACCTAACAAAATATTATGAAATTGAAGAGATGCAGAAGCACTGCTTGAACTATCCTCAAGAGCTCTCATTGTATTGTAAAGTTGCAGTGCATACTCCAAGTCCCACAACACATCCCGCATTGTAGGCCTATCACAACCATTTTCTTGCAAGCACTTTTCCACCGTGTCACTGAGTTTCTTGAGAGAGTTTTGATCTATCTGGCCCTTTATGGCAGGATCAACAATCTCGCCTAACATCCCTTTGTTTTTGCAAAGCATTCCCCACTCAGCTAAGTTCACTTGCTCCCTCGGAAATGAAGATTCAATGGCTGGTCTTGCACACAACACTTCAAGAAGAACCACCCCAAATGAATATACATCAGATTTTTCCGTCAGCTGTTGCGACCTGAAATACTCAGGATCAAGATACCCAAAAGTGCCTTTTACATCTGTGATGACATATGACTGGTGATCATCAAGAGGACCTGTTCTTGAAAGGCCAAAGTCAGCAACTTTAGCCACAAGGTTCTCATCAAGCAATATGTTAGTGGATTTCACATCACGGTGAATGATTCCACCATAAACTCCTTTGTGAAGGTAATGAAGACCCCTTGCAGCTCCAATGCAAATTTCAAGCCTCTGCTTCCAAAACAAGCTTGGGAAATTCGTGTTGTATAAATGGTCCCTGAGAGTCCCTTTCTCCATGTACTCATAAACCAGAATCATCTCATACTTTTCATCACAATACCCAATCAAGGAAACAAGGTGCCTGTGGTGAATCTTGGACAAAACCATGATCTCTGTTCGAAACTCGAGAAGGCCTTGACCTGACCCGGGTTTACTTCTTTTCACAGCCACACGGAGGCCATTCTTGAGAACCCCCTTGTAGACGTCGCCAAAACCACCCTTGCCTATAATATGCTTTGCATCGAAATTCTCAGTTGCCCATTGAATCTCAAGCAAGGAAAATTTCAGGCCAAGGTTTAAGTCGAGAATTGGGGACCCTTGAACTGTTCCCTTTTGTTTCCTGATTTTAAGATGCCAACAGAAAAACCCAACCACCACCACAGAAACTAGAACAAAAACACCTCCAAGAGCTGAACCCAGCACCACAGGAAGAACATTATGCTTGGAACCCTCATCATCCGAGGGAACAGAACCCGATGACTCAATTACTTTCATTACCTCTAGCCCATTCAAAAACGCAATCGGATCAGTTTGAGTCGCATTAACCTTTACACTGATCTTCATGAGGCCAGAGTCATCAGAGCGAACCACAAAGTCGTAATAATAAGGAGATTGTAGCTCGCTCAACACATTTACGCCATCATTTGCATTGCTGACTAAGTTGTCGTAAATCATCAGGTGGAAGATTGACAAACCATTCTTACCAATATTAAAAATGTCACAGAAGTGAAGCCGTACCAGGTGATCTGCACTCGTCTCCACCGGAACACTCCAAGTTATGTTCAAGTCACCGCCGGAGCTATAATTGATAAATCTAGCAGTTCTATAGACATCGTTTGGCGCAGTGTATTGACTCGAATTCGGACCATCAGAGTCATCATCTACACGATACTTAATTTGATTACTGAAACTCTTCGGCTGCGCATTTCGTCGAACACTAAGAAGACCATCATCTGGGGACCAGTTTCTCAGTAAGTTATCAGTGTCCCTCGTGACATTCCCGCCACCAACGTTGACCCTGTGCTTAGTCTCCAGCACCCGAGAGAGAAAACCACCGGTGTAAGGAGATAGGCCTTGATTAACAGTTGCAGTGCCAGGAGTGAAACGTGACACTGCGTTTGAGATCAATTGGAGAGGGAGAACGAAGAGTTCTATGGCGTTAACAAACGCGAACGATGATCCGATAGGCCTGAAGGTGATTCGGAACGTTTTGCTTGTGATTTTGAGGAAATACTCTTGAACTGAAGCAGATGATGAGGTGTTTCCGGAGTTGAAGTTCGGTAGCAGCCAGAATCCAGGAACTGAGACGTTGAACCTGGCGGCGGAAAGATTCTCCGGCGAGGTGAAAGCGAAGAAGTGGAGGCGGAGGAGGTAGGTTCTGTTTGTCTCTGTGTTGAACTTGCAAGAAGAATTGCTTCGGAAAATCCTTGCTGTTTGGTATAGTGGAGACGGCGGCGCCGGTGAGACACTGTTTTCTGCGACGGTGGTGCTGCGAAACGTGGTTTTTGGGTAGGCAGGGTTTGATTCGCCGGCGTAGACGCGGCGGGTTTCGGTGTCGGTTACATCGGCGGTGGAACCGCAATTGATGAAGTAGTTATCGGGGAGATTGTACCCGAGTGAAGGGAATTGGAGTGATGAGAATTGAAGAAGAAAAGTGAGTAGGAACAGAGAGTGTTGAATTCTCTGGAACTGAAGAGTTGCCATGGAAGAAGAATGGTTCGGAGAATGCTCGAATGAACATTACATTGGCTTGTGATAAGAGGAAGACTTGAGCAGAGGTCAAGTCGTCAGCTTTGATTTTTCTACATTCTTTTGGAAGTTGATTTATCAACCACCACAAATATAGTTCTCCTCTTTGACCAAGATATCCGAACGTTTGATAGTACTCAGACTAATCTCTCGATTATAGAAAAAGGTCGGCGGAAGCTGAAGAGTTTAGAACTCTTTTACATTATAAGTGTTGAGAATTTGACGACAATCAATGATGAAGTGTTGAACATTACGTCAACTAACTTGGTTACTAGGTGGAGCTGAAGAGTTGCCATGGTAAAAGAATGGTTCAATTTTTGGTGGTTTAAGAGACTGCAGAGGGGGGATTATATGTATTTCTGGGGTTGCTCTACGGACAACATCGCAGCGTGTTTCGGGGGGTTGCACTTGCACTCGCTGTGGAGCCCCATCCTTGTGAAGTGTTGTTAATTTCTCGGTGTTTGCTCTGGCTGCTTCTGGCCTCACGTTTGGTTGACAGTTCACGCGTCTCGTTTTGTTGTTATGCTTTTGAGCGTCACTGCGTCAGTATCATTCTTGACCAAGACTTTTGTCACAACAACGTCTTTACTGGGAAGTGGGAACAACAAGTGTGATGGTCTTTCAGGAGTGTTGTTGCTCATGAAATACATGAAGGGCAATGGACCGTTGCCGGAGTTATAGGTTTGTGTTTATATATTTGGTTTAACCGTTTAAATATATTCCAAGTCGTGTTAAAAAAAACTGCTCAAAGTCCCTATAAAATAAAGAATTTTTTTAGTTTTGATCTCTATATTTTCATTAAGTTGGCTCAAACCTGAAGTCCAAGGCCAAATCACTAATTAATGTTTACATAGTTAACAAAGGGACTTTTTCGGCTTCTTCAATGATTCCGTTCATAATTTGACCAATATATTCATTTCTTTATTCCTCAATTAAAGAAATGGTGAACTAGACCTATGATTAAGAAAGTTTATCAGAGAAGGACCAGGAATAATAATAGTGAGCCGTGAGGGGTTAGCTTGTTGGTCTCTTGTGTAAATAGGAAGGAATACTATTAGGCCACAAGTGGCATAGGGGGTTGTTAGAGTTGTTACTAGTAGTTAGCACAGTTAGTAACTGACTTTCCCTATAAGAGGGGGCTGTTAGTCAGTTATGGGCATTCATTGGAATCATCATTGTTGTGGAGAGTTCTGGCCTCTCGAATTCCAGTTACAATTGTGAATGTATTTTCCTTCCTCTGTTCCTAAATCACTCTTTTCCCTCTGATACCTATCAAATGGCAACCCACACAATTTCTTAAAATCAGGAAAAAGCATGGGAGCTCTGGAAAAGCTTGAAATCATAATAAAGAACCGAGAGGAATCTGAAGGCAAACAGAGATCAAGAACAAGAGCAAGAGGGAGAGAGAACGCGCGAGTGAAAGTGGGAAGAAAATTTTAAAAGGTCTTAGCTGATGAAATAAGAGGGTGAGACTGTGAGCAAAAGCAAGAAAGAATGTTTTTATTTGTTACAAAAATGAATAAAAAATACTTGAGTAGAAAAAAATGTTACAATATCACCCGTATGAAACCTATCCAAATATTAGCAAAAGCCTTACTTGTAGTAGTGTAACCTAGCGTACAAGAGCATGCAAACTGCAAATTAATAAGTGGTAAAGAAAAGACAGGGAGGGAATGACAACAAACCAGAGTTGAGGACAAGCTTGGTATCAGGCACACAACCAACTTTTCACGTAGCCTGTACACAATCTCGTGCACAATATATTTCACAGCTAAACCATATGACAGATGTTTCACCTTAGACACTGCCTCTTTCATCTACTTTCTTCAAAGTTATTATTTGAATACCCAAAAGCTGGAATGGTCGTGGTTCACAGCACATGGTCCAGTGGATTTTTTAACTGATATACTGAATGGCATATGGTCATGATTCACAGCTAAACCTTATGACAGCAAGTTTCACCTTAGGCACTGCCTCTTCCCACTATGTTCTTCAAAATCATTATCTGAAACTCTCTGGAAGCTTAAAGAGTAAACAATACCATTAATATCATTTTTTTCTTTGGTATAAAGAGGGAAAATTCCGCACTCTTTCACCTCTGGACAAAATTCAAGATAAAATGGATTGCTGATCTCAAAAGTGAAGTTATGGGCATGAGAGAGCCCGTTGTCAATGATTGCAGAGTCCAATAAGCAATATTTCCATACGACTGTGTGATCTCGCAGGATTAATCTGCATCGACCCCTCCAAGAGAAATAATTGTTTAGCCCATCTCGGTTGGGAAGAACGTATGTACGACCATCAGATTCAAATGTTAATCTGTATCTAAAACTGACTTCTTTGCAAATATCATCCATATCAATTCCTTGCAAAACGACACATAGAGCGAAACCAGTGAGCCTAACATCATTGCACCAATTCAGAGAATCTTTACTCACAGTTACTGAATTTCCCTCACAACGAAAAGGAAACCAATCAGGAACTGCACTCCCTGGAAAGCAATAGAACACGGAGCTGTATGCATCCCCGGTGATCCTAAGCCTTGCATCAGCCACAACATTACTAAGAGCACTTGGATCCTGTTCTTCATTATTGATGAAATGAAGTTTGAAGGAACCCTCTTTGGAATCTGAGGGGTGTTTAACCCTAGAATTTGCCATCATTCTTTTAATGGAAAGGCAATCAAATGCTGTTAACAGTTTCAGAAATGGCGGAAGCTGTGGGATACATTCAAGCTTTCTGCAATCACTTACATCCAGTGATTCCAAGCTTGAGAGATAAGCAATGCTCTCTGGAAGGTTCACAATTCCGGTTCCTTGCAGAGACAATTCCCTTAATGATGACAACCGACCCATGTCATTTGGGATTTTAGATAATTTGCCACAGCCTGAACAATCAAGCTGGGAGAGAAGGCTTAGATTAATAATGCTGTTTGGAAGTGACTCAAGATCACTGCACAAGTTCAAACCCAAGGTTTGAAGCCCGACCAAATAATCCAACGATGAAGGCAGTTCTTTAATAGCTGTTTTGGATAAGTTAATGTGAGTAAAACTTTCTGCAGGCTCCAAGATCTCTGGGAAAGTATTTAGCATCAAACAGCCATTCAAATCAAGTTTTGTCAACTTCAATTTGAAAATGCTACTCGGAAAAGTTTTGAGTGAATTACAGCCGGTAAGGCCTAACTTGCTAAGTTTGGTGAGACTTCCAATGGAAGAGGGAATATTCTCAAGCCTTTGGCAATTGTGCAAGCTCAACTCTTCGAGCCCGACCAAATGGTACAAGGATGAAGGTAGTTCCTGTATTGATGTTGCATCTAAGACAATTGCTGATAAATTTTCCATTGTCTCCTCAATTTCAGGGAATTTTTCCAAATTTGAGCAACCACTCAGATAAAGTCTTCGTAGCAATTTCAACTTACAAAGGTCAATTGGAAGGCTAGTCAAGGACTGACAATGACGAAGATCTAACCAGCAAAGCTCATGCAAAGATTGTGAGGGCATCAGTATTCTCAAAGATGTTACATACAGATTTCTTCCATTCATCTCATGAAAGCCATAGCCATATGTACCTTTTGGGTAAGTCCAGCGAAGCTTTGCTTCATTGTCAACTTCTATGGCTCCCAAAAATCCATCACTACCCGAACAGCTATATGATTCAACCACCTTGACTTGACTACTAATTGAAAATGTTTCGAGCTTGCCACAACTGTCGAGGAGAACTAACCCAGAAGATCTCGAAAGAATATTGCTAGGAAGATTTAAACTTCTAAGCCCAACACAACCACTCAAACATAAATACTTAAGCTTGCAGAGGAAACTCGAGGAGTAAACTTGAACCAAGCTTTCACAATAGCTAAGAATTATTTCTTCAATATTTGGGAACTTAGAAAGGTCTGGTATTCGAATCAGGTTCCCAGAAAAACTAAGATCGAGCATTTTCAAATGTGGTAAATCCTGATGCAAAAAGTAAATGATTAGGAAACAAGAAGAAAAGTCTGTGAACTTAATCCTGATTCAATTCTACACTGCAAATGAATATAACATAAAGCTTGAAATACCTGGTCTTCCTCCCAAAGCTGTTCAAGATTGCTATGACTCATCTCAAGCTTAACAAGATTTTCTGGACAAAAGTCCAGCGGCAAAGATCTTTGAGTAAAGTAATCCCAATGAAGAAATTTTAAATCATTTGGAAGACCTTCAAGTACTGCAGGAAGGACCAGATTGGATTTTCCCCAAAGAGAAGACTTAAAGAGCTTGAGCATTCTCAGATTAGGCATGTTTTTGAAAGTTTCAGCATGTAGTAGTTGAACTTTTTCTATGTGGTCCATGTTGAGGACTATGCACTGGATTGCATCTGTCCCCTGAAAGTAAATGCAAGGTATTAGAGATAAATTAACAGGAAAAAAAATGTGGTTGCAGGAGATTTAATTACAGCTAAGTGCTTTGCAGTCTGTCAGAAAGTAAATCCATTAGACTGAGTTATCAAGTGGGACTTGAGGTACAGAAGAATATACCTTGTTCTTTCTTAAAACATGACAAATTTCTTCATTCTTCCATAATCGACTGCGTTTTCCAGGATCATTGACACCTTGCTGGCGAACAATTTCTTTTGCCATTTCTTGTATGAGATCATGCATCATAATTACACCTTCCGAGGTAGATATAAGGCACCTATCTTTCAGGACATTCATTCCAATGTCAGCAGAGAAACCAAAGCAATCTAGCGTTTCTACTACATCATTCTCCAGATGTGAAATATAGAAGCAAGATATATCAAGAAAAATATCCTTCTGTTCATCATCAAGACCATCATAACTTAACTTCAATACATTGAAAATTTCAAGATCAGGAAGCTTTTCCAGCTTTTGCAACTCACTTTCCCATGCTTTCTTTGTTCTACCATAAAGCAGTGACCCTAAAACTTTGAGAGCTAATGGAACCCCTTGAGCATAATTTAATACTTTTTCTACCAAGGCCATATAAGTTTCTTTGGGATAGTTTTGTTTAAAGGCATTTAAACTGAAGAGCCGTAGAGAGTTTTGGAAATTCATCTGCTTGACTTCATAGATATCATCAGCTTCGGCATTCTTAAGAACTTGCATGTCTCTACTAGTGACAATGATCCTACTGCCCTGGCCGAAGTTACCGTGCCCTCCAATCAAAATTTTCAGCTGAACCGAATTGTTCACGTCATCTAAAATCAGGAGAACCTTTTCCCGATTGAACATTACTCCCAATTTATCACGCAGACAATCACCTCTTTCTATTTCTTGTTGAGTATTTGCAACAAGGCGGCAGGATCTGAATTTAGCTTCCAGTTTGTGATATACTGCTCGAGCCAGTGTAGTTTTACCTATGCCTCCCATGCCCCAAATTCCTATGATCCGAACAGCTGGTGACTCAAGGTGCAACAAGGACTCGATCTGTGCAATATGCTTGTCAATTGCAATCATTCCTTGATTATCACTTGAGGAAGAACGATCCAATTTTCGTAAAATATCTTCCACAATACCATCAACAAGCATGGACTCTGGTCTGGCAGATAATCGAAACTAAAGCATTAGTCTTTCATTCTAGGTAGGAGTTGATATGAACAAACAATCAAACATAATTTGGAAGGGCAGCATTATGGTGTCATATGTGTTGCCATTAATTTCTAAAATGCAGATCACAGCAATACTATACACATCAGAACAATTATGGTACTAGGCAAGACAATCTTTATAGTTTATATGCAAAGTCAATATATAATTTACCAAAAATTTCATACCCATAAATGAATTGTAGATAATTGTCAGAACTGCTCCCATATTGGATTTTGATGGGTTGCGAAGAGAAAATTTATCTACTCCAATCCATTAAGCTTTATCCATTTTGCTTTAGTTTTTAATTTTTAGATTTATCAGAGTGTGTTATCTTAAAGCTTATTTAGAAATGTTCGGTAAGAGGAGTTTACACCAGTGCCTTAGATTTAGAGTGTGTTTGGTCATTCTTTATTTGTGATTTCTATGTTTCTAATCAAGTCAATCTTTCTTTCCAAATGCTGATTGATATTGCAAGAACAAATCCTTGAAATTTAGTCTATATTTAAAAATCCTTCAACAATTGATTCTAAAACCAAAATCAATTCTCATAAGAAGATTTTTTCAGTTGCTTCTAAGTGAAGAAATCGTATTCATCCTTTATTTGATTTGTTTTTGGAACTTTTTTTTTAATCCATCACATCAATTGAATAGATGTATCAATACACATAAACGCAATTTTAACCCAATGATGTCTGTCGCGATGGTAAAAAGTAACTATTTAAACCCTAGGTTGTGAGTTCGAATTCTTGAAGCCACAAACATTTAGCATTCACCACACTCGAGTCGGTAAGTAAGTAAGTAAAAGAAGTTGTAAATAGGTCACCTGGTGACGTGTGAATTCCAGCCGGAGAGTCCAGCTGCTTCAGTTAGAGCAGCCTTCCACCTCCGTGTAATTCCAACCTCGAATCGCAGTTCATGCTTCACAAACGCATCTGCGTAGCTCCCTCTCTGATGCCTCAAACTTGACGGATCCACCTTGTAGAAAACAGGTATCACATCCCTTCCATACCTTCTCCTGCATTCCAGTATCTCCGTGAGTTCATCCAAACACCACGAGGAAGAAGCATAGTTTTTCGAGAAAATGATAACATAAATCATGGATTCCTCAATTGCTTTGCGGAGTGATGGTGAGATCTCATCGCCTCGGTCTAGTCTGTTATCTATGAATGTTTCAATCTTTTTCCTGCAAAGTTGAGCATAAAGATGACTGGTGAAGCTGTCACGTGTGTCTTCCCCTCGGAAGCTCAGGAACACATCATGCTTTGGAGAAGAAGGAACCATAGGAATAGCAGCAGCAGCAGTGGAAGAAGAACTCCCTAACATTGCGATCAAATTTCTTTGCTTTCTCGTCTTTGATCCACTTTCCACAAGTTGCTTTATCTTTAGCAATGTTTCCTCGTTCAAAATTGAATGTTTGTGAGTTTAAACAGAGATTTTTTAATTAAAAAATGAGGGTATAACATTCATTATACTTAAGGGTGCACATGGGTTGGGTTGGATGGATTTTGGTCAAACTAAAATCTGAACCGATCAAAATTGTCTGGGTTGGGTTGGGTTGGATTTCACGAATTTCTTCTTCGGACCCGATCCAAACCAACCCGACGAAGTTCGGATTGGGTTGGATGGATTGATTGGGTCACTATATTAAAATAATAATATATCTGAAATATTAAAAAATCTTGCAAATATTAGGCTTAAACCTCATATTAGTCCCTGTCTTTGTGTCGCCGTCTGAACCAGGTCCCTGACCGGAAAAATTTGTGGAATCAATCCCTCTTGTTCAAAAACGTTTGGAGCCAGTCCTCGCCGGCGCTTGGAGCTCCGACGAGGGATGAAGTGGCATGCTGACTGTTTAAATTAAGGTGACGTGGCACTTAAAAAAATAAAAAAAAATAAAAAATAAACAACACATCAGAAATTTTTATTTTATTTAACAAAAATTAAAGCCAATTAACAAAACTAACCCTAAAATTTAATTAATTAAAACAATTAACAAACTAACTCTAAAATAAAAACAATCTACAGGAGAACTTTCTTCCTTTGAACACCACCAAGAGCTGCTTGCAAATCAAAAGAAGAAGAGGTCGAGAGAATGTCATTAGCAGCTTCCATCTCAACCAGCGACACCTCCTTCACCTTGAAACCCTAAGCCAGGAAGCAAGCAATATCGAAAAGAAGAAGAGGAAGCTTTGTTTCATACCCATACCAAATCTGCCTTCTGCTTCTTCATCTTCTCCTTTGTTCTGGATCTGATTTATGGGCTCAATTTTTGGGTGAGGGTGGGTTTCTGTGGTGGGTAGCGGTGGGTTTCTGTTGCGGATTGCGGGTGAGGGTGGGTTGCGGGTGAGGTGGGGTGGGTTGCGATGGGTTCTGGGTGGGTTTCAGGGGTGGGTTGCAGGTGAGTGAGGGATGGTTCAGAAGCTTTGTTTTGGAAGAGGAGGAGAAGGAGTTGTGTGTGGTGGTTGCTGCGTTGTGCTTCAGGTTGGGGAAGAAGGAGAAGAAATTGGCAACAACAATCAACTGATGTTCTATGAACATGGCCACCGTGAAATGAATTAGAAAACCCATATGGGAAACCAGGCGCTCCACCATACATGGTCGCACCATGAAACCCATGCAATTATAAAACCACCAAATGCTAGTGACAGTGTGAAATTCCCAAATCTTGCTGGTGCTGCAGGGGCAAACCCTCCCAAACCACTTGTTGCTCCAAACCCATGTTGAGCAAAGGGATTCGGTTCAGGTAGAGGAGGTGATGAGGAAACTGGAATTGGAAGTGTCGAAGGAGGTGATGAGGAAGAAGAAGAAACTGGAACAGGAAGATCTCCATGGTTGGTTCAGATTTGGGGATTTTGGGGTTGATTTTGATTTGGGGAGTTAATTAGATTAAGTTAATTAATTTAGGGTTAATTTAAAAAAATTAATGCCACATCACCTTTATTTAAACAGTCAGCATGCCACTTCATTCCTCGCCGGAGCTCCGAGCGCCGGCGAGGACTGGCTCCAAACGTTTTTGAACAAGAGGGATTGATTCCACAAATTTTTTCGGTCAGGGACCTGGTTCAAACGGCGACACAAAGACAGGGACTAATATGAGGTTTAAGCCCAAATATTATTATAAATTCAGAAAAAGTTATAAAAAATACTAAATATGTTATAATACTAAATAGCATGAAAATGACACAAAAAGTTATACGAATAGCATGAAATAATACCACATAAATGACATATAGCCAAATATCATGAAAATATAAAACTTCATTACCAAATGACATGAAACAATCTAACATAAATAGTACCTAAAAAGTGAAAAGCAACACTAAATGTCATATCATGACACTTAGAACATAGATGTCTCTAACATGTCAAATAATATATAAAAACATGTAGTAAATAACTACGAACAAATACTCTAAGTTCAAATATGACAAATAACTACAAATACTTAAGTCTCAAAGTTTCAAAAAGTCATCACTCCGACACTAGCACTCCAAGTATGAGTAAAATTATAAAAAAAAATTTATTATTATATGTATGGATTCTGGGTTGGGTTGGATGGATTTGAACTGAATCCGAAATCCGATCCGAACTTGATTGGGTTGTAGTAAAATCCATCCGATTAACCCGATTATCCGATCCAACCCGCATTTTTCCTATTGGATCGGATTGGGTTGGACGGGTTCATTGGATCTACCCGGCCCATGTTCACCCCTTTATACTTATGATTTTGTTTTCGGAAACAATTAGAAACGGTGGTCTAAATTAATCATGTGGTTTTTTTTTTGTTACATAAGGAAATAAACAAAACAACAAACTAAACTAGAGCGTCTTGCAAGAGGTACGAGATCAAGGTCGAGGGTGGTTGACTCCAAACTCGTCGTGGAGTGCCATCCCTGGCCGCTTATCGAGCCAACATGTCTGATGTCGTGTTCTTATCTCGAGAGACCGGTGCGATCACAACTTGCCAGTCCAACTGTAACAAGGTCCTCACCCTTGCTATCTCCTCTCTAGCCCAGAAGTAGCCAACATCCATCTCAGACTGAAAAACACTCACCACATTTGCACAGTCCGTGTAGCAAACTATGCTCCGAATACCCAGCTCCCAACAATGAGTGAGACCAAGCTCCAAAGCAAGAACCTCTGCTAAAAAGTTGAACCCGCGTCATGGCTCAACGACGCTCCCGATACCCAGCATCCGCTGCTGTCCTTCACAACCACACCACAACCCATTTGCGTCGTCTGCAAGTTCCAACTGCCATCGACGTAAACGTTGAGAGAATCGGGTCGTGGTTGAGGCTCTCGTTGTGCCTGCGGGTTCTGCAATAGAGCATCCAAAGTACCTCGCTGCCACATAGTAACATCGAGTAAAACATGCCTCAACACATAGCACATCAACCAAGCTTCCTCATTAAACACTGTTGCATTCCTTCAGCGCCATGCCCACCATAGCACCGCCATGGCCAGAGCGTGCCTCTGCTGCAAAACACGCCGACGGAACCATACCTGGAACGATTCCGCTTCAGAAAGATGAGGGAGGTGGTCGCAGAATGCATGCCCCATGTGGTTTATTAACCCACAACTCAATAGACTATTAAGATTTTTTATAAATAAATTAATAAATAAGATAAAGAAATTCTAACTCACTTATCTTCAATGTCATTGACTTTGATCTTCACTCGCTTCACGGTTCACTTCTTCTTATGTTTTTGTTTTTCCTTTTTTCATTTCAAATTTTATATTAAAAAATATGTAAAAAGTGATAAATAGTCTATTTTTTAGGTTTAACTTTGGTTTCTCATTCAAGAAGAAGTAGATGAAATTGTTGGTGTTAATTCAAAAGTGATTAAATTTAAGGCCTGGGGGTCTTCCTCAATCCAACATTGATCGTGGACTCGGAACGCTTCCTAAGGGAAAATTGTGCTTACACAACTCTCCACTTCTAGAGAGAAATGAGTGATATATTATGTGATATGATAGAATAGATGAGAGATATATGAAGAAAATTAAGTGAAAATGATATGTAAGAGAAACAAGAGTGTGAGAATATCAAAATCCAAACCCTAAGTGCGCGAGGACACCAACAACTTTGTTGTCTGACCTCTTGACATGTGAAATAGTAAAAGAGTTAAAATTAACCTGAGGACATGTTTTGACACCTTCTAACTATGAAGCACAAACACCTCTGAAATATAGAGTATCCTAGTGTCAGACACCGATACGATACCGACACTTGTACCACACTGATACGACACGTGTCAGAGAATTCTTTGCAGTGTCCAAATAAAATAATATTTTTTGTGGCTCAAACACTTGAGCTGACACTTCTTCTTAGCTCGGACACCTGGATACTTATAGTTTTCAAAAAAAAAAAAATTCAAAGTAAAACCATGAAAGAAATTACACTTTTCACTTGATGAACTTTAGTTAAATATTATACTTTTCACTAGTAATGATCAAGAAGAAGGTGAAAACTATTTAGATAAATTGGCTCTTTTTGTTTTGGTCAAAGAAGTTACTGTATAAAATGGTTCCTCTTAATATTTTTATGAAGCTCACAAGAGTTTAGGAAATTGATTTCATGTTTTGTTTGAAAAGAGATTAACTTCTATTGACTTTGTGAATACCAATATATCTATCTATCTTTCCATCTACATGCACGCACGTAGCACGCACACGCACACACAGATTTATGTATATAAGCGGTGTTACAGTATCCTACTTTCTGAAAATTAGCGTGTCAGATGTGTCGGTGTCGTATCACAGTATCGTGTTGGAGTCGGTGCTTCATCCAGTGTATGTGTCCACGAAAAAAAAGTATCTCCTTATTTCTAGAAAAGAAAGATAAGGGAGATAAACTTTCTCTTAAAAATGGTAGAACAAAATGTGAAACTTGCTCCATTTTTGTTCCAACAATTTTTGTTTTTAATTTAGACTACTTTAATTTTTACTTCTTTTTACACTAGGCTCACTCACGTTTGGTATACGAGTAGAGGCAGTTGGTTGTTGCCCAAGCAAGAAATCATACCTAAAAACAAAGACAGTTTCTGAAATTAAATTTATAGGTTTCCAACTTATCAAAATGGTAGGACATGATCATGCTATAGAATATAATAAATGGTGCACATGGTGTATATGATGCCCCTCATTTTATCTCTTTTACTTTAAACCCAAAAAGTAAGAAAAACAAATCAAAACAATGAAAAATTAAAAAATTTAGAAGGGGGACTAGTATAAATATGATGGCAACCCTCTTAAGAAGACTCAAGCGATTGCAATCACATTCTAGTGCGAAAAGAAGAGAGGGAGTTTCTAAATACAGAGTTCAGGGCCTCATCCTTATACCTTCATTCTAGTGAGTGCAAACACGTGGAAGAGTTACATTATACCTGGGATTCATCAAGTACAAGTGAAGTAGAGGCACCCGTTTGCATCAACCAATCATTAACCGCATTACTTTACTTAATCTATGTTTTGGTGCAATAAATTTAATCTAGATGATTATATGCTAATCTCACCTAATAACTATGTTCATTTCTTTAATCTCTGTTTAGGTACAATAAATTTAATGTGGATAATTACATGCTAATTCTACAATTAGTGTATGCTTCTTGTAATTTGTTGAAAAATATTATACAAATGAACCAACTAATAAATTAGTTAAAATGTTCATCATCCTAATCTTACACAAAATACAAATGAACATGTGCACTCTGGCTGGTTGCTCTGTCCCTGTTACAAAATTTTAAGGCATCATTAGAATTAGTTGACTAGAACGTGTTAATGATGTTCTGAAGGGCTACCCACGTTTGCGATTAACTCACGGGCACAACGTTTTAGAGGTCCGCCCTGTAATTAACTGGGATAAGGGTAAAGTTGTCACATTTTTGCTCGAGTCACTTGGACTTGACAATTGTGATGATGTGCTTCCGGTATATATTGGAGATGATCGAATGGATGAAAATGTGTTTAAGGTTCTGGGAGAGGGGAATAAAGGTTACGAGATCTTAGTACCTTCAGCACCAAAGGAAAACAACGCAATTTACTCTCTTCGTGATCCATCAGAGGTGATGGAATTTCTGAAGTCACTTGTGGTATGGAAGTCAAGCTCCTTAAAAAGCCTTATATAGTGTATAGTGGAGAATATACTCAGCTATACTATATAATAATAAAAACAGTTTTTTTGGATTTTGGGTTTTCTAGGAAACATTCCAAGAGGTTTCTTGGAGAGGATTTACGCATAGAAGACTTCTAATGGTAGCAACAACATTGTCGCTACCTAGTTATTTTGCTCAAAGCTCATGTGGCAAGTGTAAATTCCAGGCTTATAATTTACATATATTTAAAAGAGTCAAAGAAAATCAGCTGATTAATTTTTTTCTTCAAAAAAAAAAGATAGAACTATGTATCGTCTATATTTCAATTTGATCATTTACATTCCTAAATGTTTAAATGCATGATAATTAATTAGTTTACTAGTTAAATTAATTAATTTAAGGCTAAAAAACACTTTTGGCCCCTGATGTTTTAAGTTTGTGCAAATTATGCCCCTACTCTATTTTTGTCGATGTTTCTACCCTTCATGTTTTCAAACAGTGCACCGTCTACCCCTCCGTCAGTCAGACGTTAAAAAACTAATGGAAAAAACTGATTTGGCTTTTTTTAAAATATTTTTTGGACCTATCACGTGGAAATTACAAGTGAAATTGAAAAATGGGGCATGAGAGATTCAAACTCAAGACCTGTAAGTAGCAAAACATGCATTTAACCAGTTCAGTTACATACATAATTGATATATACATCAAACAAATTTAATTTATATCATTTCCTTAATCATCATCAACTTCATATACTCCTCTTCATCTCTCTAATCCACTCAGGAACCTCTCATGAGAAAGCCTGACTGACGGAGGGGTAGACGCTGCACTGTTTGAAAACATGAGGGGTAGAAACGTCGACAAAAATTGAGTAGGGATAGAATTTTCACAAAATTGAAACATCATGGGCCAAAAATGCTTTTTAGCCTTAATTTAATAAATAAGTTACGTTAATTTATCTTTCCGATGTACCAGAAAAAAAAGTAGTCAAGTAGGAATACTTGTACCAAAAAAAAGTAGGAATATGAGACAAATTTGTAAGAAATAACACACTGGTGATCTTTTTGTTTGATAAATCTATTTTTATTTTATTCTCGGTTATTTAATTTTATTAATCTTGGAAAACCAAATAGTAATAATATAATTTATTTCTATTGTGAATTTTTGCTGTTCTTTTATCAATCTACTAGTCATTTTACCTGTGCGATGCACGGGGGATTTTAATTTTTGTTTATTGTATAAAAAAATTTAAATTTGTATTATGTTTATTTTGAAATAGTTTATGAGTTCAAAGGACAAAAAAAATGAATATAAGAAAACACGAATTTGTAAATTTTTTCCGTGAAGAATGTGTTTACTTTTATTTTGTAGAAGCACGACTATTTTATTTATTATTGGGTTTTGTGTTTAATGTTGCACTATTTAATTTAGTTTGTTATAGAGAAAAAAAATATATTTCGTTACCCGTGCGTTACACGGGGTATTATGTTTATTGAGCTAAAGTTTAATAAAGTAATTTATCTTATTAGATTTATAAAAACAAATTTATGAATTAGGAAATTAAAATTAATTTTAGATGTAAATTAACTTAAATTTTTGGGTTAATCGTCTACTTGGTCCCTGTCTTTGTCTCGCCGTCTGAAATTAGTCCCTCCCCGGAAAATTTGCAAATCTGGGTCCTCTCGTTTGCAAATAAGTCTGGAGAAAGTCCTCGTCGGAGCCCGGAGCTCCGACGAGTGATGAATTGGCATAGTGACTGGATAAATGTGGCTGATGTGGATTTAAAAAAATTAAAAATAAATAACAAATCAGATTTATTAATCAAATTAAAAAAATTAATCAAATGAACTAATATTAAATCTATTAAAAAATCTAACCTAATTTAACTAAAAAATCAATTTCCCACCAAATAATAAATAAATAACAAAACCTAAATCAATTGCTTCTTCTTCCTCTCAACCCCAGAACCTTCTTCATCTCCAAAGGACTCAGAAATTCACAAAATCAATTCTCCCTCCCCCCAAAATAAGCCTACAATTGCTAATATACTTGATATTTGATTGTGCTATTTCAATTAAAGAACATGATAATTTTCTAAACAAAGAACCACGTTTACGAGAAAGAAAAAAAAAACAGATCTTGGCCAAAACAGGGTCACCGATAGTAAAGAAGCAAAGGGAGAGTTGACACAGAGGAGGGGGGAACGAGATCTGGGCGGCCTGGTCGTTCGCAACGGCGGAAAGCGTGCATAGGTGGTGAGGTCAAAACAGAGGGAGGGAAGCGAACGAGGATATATGGCAGAGAAGTTCTGGTTTGTTCTTCCAAACCTCACCGTCGACAGGGGAGGACGCTGCCGTCGATGGTGGTTTCGCGGCGTTGGAGGAGATGGAGGGAGGTGGTGGTGTGGTGGTCGAGGGTGAGAATCTTGTTCTTGAGAGCGGGAGGATAAGTGGTCGGAGAGCTCCTTCCAGAGGAGGTTTGGCGCTAGTGGACCCATGGTGGCGGAGCAGAGAAGTGGAGAGGAGGAGAAGAAACCCTAGTTTGTTGATTTTGGGAATGGAGGGAGAAAGGGAGAAGAAGAACGGCAGAGGAAGAAGAAGAAAGATTGGAAATTGGGTTAATTACTTAATTTGGTGGGAATTAGGATTAGGGTGGGGGATTAAATATGGTTAATTAAATTAGTTAGAAATAGAAATAGGTTTAATTTTGTTAATTATATGATGTGTAATTTATTTTTATTTTTATTTTTTTAAAAAATCCATGTCAGCTTCATTTATCCAGTCAGCATGCCTATTCATCACTCGCCGGAGCTCCGGACTCCGGCGAGGACCTGCTCCAGACTTATTGCAAACGAGAGGACCCAGATTTGCAAATTTTCCGGGGAGGGACTAATTTCAGACGGCGAGACAAAGACAGAGGCCAAGTAGACGATTAACCCTAAATTTTTTAGTGTTTATTTGTGTGTCGTATGTGTTTGTATTTATTTTGTAGTGACATAATAATTATACTAATTTGTGTTTTTAATGTTTATTTCAACGTTGAACTATTTAATTCGGTCTTTTATATAACAATTTAATTTTTTATTTTAGTGAGATGAAATATTATATGAGTTTAATGGATGTGTACTGTCAGTGTAAAGAAATTTTACAATGTTATCCAATTATTGTATGTCACGTGGAATAAATGATTATATTGCTTATTTATTTTAATTAAATTACAATTATAGTTTCTGATGTTACGAAAATCAATCAGACGTTTGTGTAAAAAAAGTTTACACCGACACTATATATTACCTTTTCTCATATTATATATGAGCTGATAAAAGACATTAAGTAAGTAATGATTATAAAAATATTTTGTTACAAATAGAAAATAGAATGATTATTACATTGAGAATGTAACTTGACATTTTGATTGACTTACTGACTTTCACGAAATATAAGAAAAAATAGAAGACAATAGTTAGTATAATGGGATAAATATATTTGGATTTGTTTTCTATTTATTAATTTAATTTTCCCATTCATTAACTACATGGAGAAGGAAGGTTACAACTCTTTTTGTTGTGAATTTTTTTTTTTTTGGCAGCAAAAGAATGATTGAATATATTAATTAACAAATTTTGTGCAAATTAGAAAATCATGATTAAATTTTCCTTACTATAATTTGATTCAACCATTTAATAAAATAATAATCACAATGCACATCTTATCCTTAATTTTATATTTATATAATTTTTTTAAATCCAAATTAATTTACTATGTCCCATGGAATTTTGTAAATGATATTAAAACTTTAAAGATTAATAATTATATATTATTTATTGAATTATATAATTATAATCCTAATAAAATTATCATGCATGTCCTATGGATTTCCGTAACTGATATTAAACTTTTTAATTAGTGTGTAAATAATATTAACTAAACACCAATAAAATATCAAAGTGTAAGCGAAAGGGTTAGTAAAAGGTTTATTGTGGCATTCATATGAAAGTTAATGTTAAAATTTCAAAATTAATTGCTAAAGAATAATATTAATATTTATTTATATATTGTATAAATTTGATAGTTGAGATGTTAGAGAGAGAGGTTAGAGAGAGAGGCTCTGGAAGAGCTTCTCAGTCACGGTGGTCGCTGTCATGGCATCGGTGGCAACCAAGCAAGCCACCACAACAAGCTTGGGGGAGGAACTCTTATCAACGACAACATTTGTCCAGATCTAATGGAGATAGGCGTCCAGATAAGCTTTCAACATCTTTTGCTGTTTTCATTGATGGCCTAGGCGAGAGGATGACATTGGCAAAATTACGGTCTATTTTTAGTAAAGCAGGGCAGCTGCGTGATGTGTTTGTTCAGCAGAAAAAGAAATATGGTCGGCGCTTTCGTTTTGGATTTGTACGGTTTCATAGTAATGAGGAAGCATGGCGGGCGATTCGAATGTTCAATGGTTTGAGGCTGGAAGGGAATTTTATTGTGGTACAAAAAGCTAAATATCAACAACCTGCCCGAAGGTCGAACGTACCATCGCCGTCGCCGGAACGACATCGGTATGAAATTCAAGGAAAAACTTGGCGGGCAAAAGTTAAACCTGAGGTGTGTAAACAAACGACACATTTGAAGCAGAAAGAAGCATCAGTTCAGATACAGGAGGCTCCACGACAGGCTGAGGGTTGTCAGTTGCAATTTACAGCGTATGATTTGGATGAGGATTGGGTCCAAAGATGTGCTCAAGCGCGTATGCTCAAATCCATGCCAGTTGAAGATTTGCAGGATGAACTAAGCCAAATTGGATTGTACAACTTTTGTTTTATACCGTTGGGAGCGAATGAAGTGGTTTTGGAGTTTGAAAGTAAGGAAGAAATGCAGGGCACAATTACAGAGTGCCGGGATTTTTTTGAACAGTTCTTAACTGATGTTAAACCATGTACGGTGCTTACTTTTGGTGTGGCACACTTGGTTTGGATTCGTCTATGGCAAGTCCCGTTGGGACTATGGACTGAGTCTTTTTTCACTGCTGTTGGAAACAAGTTGGGGACTTATATGTCATCTGATATAGCAACGTTGTCGCGACATAGGGCTGACTATGCCAGAATTTTAGTTCGAATGCACCATCCGATTCTGCAATGTTTTACAATGTCTGTTGATGTTGGCGGGACTTCCTGTATTATTTTAATTGAGAAGGATGCTGTGACTTTTGATTATGGGAGTGTCCACGGTTTGCCGTCAACGCCTTGGAAGATCTATGCTTCGAAAGAGGATGAGAGTTATGATGATGAGGACATGAACGACGGGATTGACATAACTCCACCAGTTGCTTATGAAAAGGATTACGAATCTGCAGTTGATGTGAATTCTGTGGAGGAAGATGAAATCTATAGGAATGAGAAGATGGAAGGCCTGGCTTTTTTAGAGACTGAGGCAACAACAGAGGGGTCGTGTGGCGGCATGGAGGCCAAGAAGGCGGTGGCAGAACCGTGCCTGGAGTCGCTGGTGAGAGATCATGAAGATCCGTTTTTTTCAAATTCAAAAATTGCAGCAGTTACTTCAAGGACGCAAATTAGGGAGCAAATCAAGGGACTGGTTGACTCAATTAATTATGGGGTACAAGACAAGGAGCAGAACATGAATGCTGATCAGGGAGGAGCGTTAATTCAGGGACGCCAATTAGCAGTAGTCAATACAAATTCAAAGGTAGCAGCAGTTAACTCAGGGACGAAATTCAGGGAGCAAAACTTGGTCTTGGTCGATGGAATTAATTCAGCAGCGCAGAATAAGGAGGTGAAACCGAAGAGTAATCACGGAGCGGCAATCAGGGAGGAGAAAACAGCGACATATCTTGGATGTGAGGATGCTCCAATTTCAAAAGCTGCAGATTTTAATATGGGGACGCAAATCAGGGAGTACGGCATGGACTTGGCCAAATCAGTTAAGCCAGGGACGCAAATCATGGAGCAGGTTCAGGCCCTGGCTGATTCAGGATACACGTTGGAGGAGATTAAGGAATGGGGGAAAAAATTAAAAGGGAATGAGATATCAGGTGAAGGTTTTCAAAATTTGAATAAAAGGATTCAAAATTCTGGACATAATGATGCTAAAGGACTTGCTGTTACAGGATTTTCTTTTAATTCTCAAGATTATATTCTACCAACAAATTATTATTGGAATCCTTATTCTTTTTACTGGGACCCAATTTTTTTTAATCAGCCAACTTGGACGTGTTTGGCATTATCACATTTGCCTAACTTAGGTGCTAATGCAAGTTCACGTGAAAACCATGACATATTTGTTCGCACCTCGCCGAACCAAATTGCCAGACATCATGAGTGCACAGATTCTCCATCTCCTCCTGGGCGTGATCATACTTCATCAAAGGTGGCGTTGCAGCGACCATCCTTGCTCTCCACTGATCAGTTGTTGCCAACTGTGGAGGTTTCGCCAAAAACAGATTCTTCGCGGAAAAGCTCTCAACGGGGACGTCCAAAGGGGAGCAAAAATAAGCCAAAACCTCTCCCTGTTGATTTTTTGGAGCCTGTAGCAGGGGAAGATGGAGTGTCGACACGTGCGCAAAGAACATGGTTGCTTGGGAAGCAGTTGGGTTTGAAGCCACGAGGTTCCGAAGCTTTGATGATTAGAGGATTAGAGGCTCAAATTCGTCAAACCATCCCCATCTTGTTTGACATGCTGGGTCCCTGACTTATTGGGAATATTTTACAGTGGAAACATGAATGTCTGTTGTTGCAGGAGCAGCGGCAGCGGTCATCTGTCTCATGTACTTAAGGAGGGGTGGTGGTCGTTTTGATGCAGGAGCTTTTCAACAGATTGCGTAGGTTAGTAACTTCATAGGCATGTCATTGCTTCAAGGGGAATTTAGCTGGTGTTTTGGGCCGCATGGATGGATTATGGAGCTGATGCTGAGATTCGCTTGCTGAATTTTGCGGGTTTGTTGTTGGAGTCGTGGGCTGCTGGTGTTGTCGTTGTTTGCTGTGCTGTATTGGTTTGAGGGTGTCGTTGCTGTTTCTTGCTGTTTGGTTTTTGCTGGCTAGGTTTTGTATTTTTTAGGGATGGTGTGGCATGTTTATGTGGGTTTAGCTTCTGGCCTATGTGGTGATTTTGTAATAGGGATGCATAATTGGCTATCTTAAGGGTGTGGTACTCTTTTTCCTTGCTAGTTCTTAGCAAGGTTTTTAATGAGGCTCACCTTTAAGGTCTTTATAGCCATTTTGTGGAGGAGTTTACTTGGGAGCCGGATAGTTCTATTTGGGGGTATAGATGCTCTTGTAAGAGCTTTGATTGTCTAGGCTTGACTCATTATTAATAATACTTCTTTCATTTTCAAAAAAAAATAAATTTGATAATAATTTTCTATGTCTTGTGAAATTCCGTAACTTATGTTATAATTCCCTAGAAAAGTTATCGTGTCTTTTGGAATTTCGTAACTGATATTTTATTTTTAATTAATTTGTAAATAATAGCAAATACAAAATTAACAAAAAACTAAGTGGAGGCGCAACGGTTAGTAGAAATTTTAATGTCGCATTCATATCATATTTAATGTAAAAATCCCAAACTTTAATATCTAAATATTAATATCAATATTGATTTACATAATTTATAAATTTGAAATAATTTACCATGTTCTAAAGAGAGTTCCATAATTGATATCACATTTTTTCAAGATTAATATTAAATATTAATTTTATATAAATTAAAAATAATTTTCATGTCCTATGGAATTCCGTATATGATTTTATTTTTATTTGATTTTTTACTAATATTAATTAAACTCTAATAATAGGAAATTTAGGTGTAGGTTAAAGGATTATTAGAAAGTTTAAATTGACATTTATAACAAATTTAATGGTAAAATCACAAGCTTGAATTGCTGAATATTAATATGAATATTAATTAATATATTATATAAACAAAAAAATAATTTATCAAGGAATTCCATAAATCATATTAGTTTTTTTAATATTAGTATTGACATTATTTAATTTATTATATAAGACTGAAATGATTTATGATGTCTTATGAAATTTCGTAACTGATATTAAGTTTTTTAGATTAATATTAATATTAAATAATATATATATAATAGGAAATTAAAATAATTCATATGTCCTATGTAATTCTATTACTTATATTTACCTAATTATTGCCGCTAAAAAACCTAATTATTTGATATGGAACTAATATTAACTATAAATTTGGAGAAGCTGGAAGGATTACTCTAACATTTATTTTTGCATTCATATTAGATTTAATGTTTAAACCCCTACCTTTTGCCCAAAAAAAACCCTACCTTTAATTGTTAATGATTAGTATTAATATTAGTTAAATTTTTAATTAATATAAAATAATTTACCATGACTTATGGAGTTCAATAATTAATATTAATTTTGATTTATTGTGTAATTAATTTAACTAGACACTAAATAAAAAATCGTAAGTCATATTAACCTATGGAATACTATCTCATATTAACCATTTATTTTGATGAGTAATTTTTGCATTCTCATAAAGTTTTATGTTAAAACATCCACCTTTATTTTTAAATAAATATTAGTTATTATATTATAGAAATCTAAACTAAAGGATCATGTCTTAAGGAATTTTATAACTAATAACTTTTTTTTATTTCAAAAGATTAAAAATCCTAGAATGGTATTTGTATTGTTACAAAAATAATTATTTAGAAACTATATGAAAAAAAATTAAGAATTCTGAAAATTCGTCATGTTACAATAGAAAATACTAAATTTGTATTAGGGTGTATTTTTCTTGTTTTTCGATAAAGAAAAAAAAGTTTATTTTTTCTTCAAACATCGAATTAATTTAACCACTTTATTCATATAATTAACCACAAACTAATACCATTTAACCAACTGACCACTTACAAAAAATGATATAATTTACCGTTATCCTCTCAGTATTGATAAAATCTGCCTTTCAATTTATCAAAAAAATCTCTCTTCAATAATAAAGTTGTATCTTTGTCAATTCACCATGAATAACTCAATTAATATTGAATATGTTTGATACATTGTAATGGTGCTTAGACAAACTAAGAAAGCTCAAACTTTCTAATGCAATAACATGATATTTATAGCATACTATTTTTGTCCTGCTTCTCAGAATCATCATTTTCTTCTTCCTTTTCTTTCTCTTCCCCCCTCTTTGTCCTCTTCAATGGGAGTTGTACCACCTGGCTTAGGCCTTTCCCTTTCCCACTCCTGTCAATATATGCATTCAACAATAAATCAGCTTGTGTATTGAATGGCCACAAATAGAGAAGAAAAATAGTTAGACTTATAAGAGAGTTAGTGGAAAGTTAGTACTTGTAATTATTGTAGTGGAAAGGGTTAGTGGAAAGTTTTATTGGCATTGATATCAAATTTAATGTTTAAACGGTTAACTTTTATTTTTTAGGATTAATGTCTTGTATAAATCCGAACTAACTAATCATGCCCTATGGAATTCCTAAATGATATTAATTACTAATATGTAACCACTAAATTCTTCAATATCCACAATAAGCACATATAAATAAAAGAGAAGATGTCACATTTGGCCTTATAAGAGTGCTCTTCCAAAATGAGGACATTGAAACTTGTAAATGTATGAGTGGCAATTCTTGGCCTTAAAAAATTAAAAAGAATATCTTTTTAATAGAAAGTAGAAGAGAGGTTTAGTAAATAATTAGGAGAGAATCAATTGAGATAACAGTATGAGGATAGAATAAAATGAATTAGTATTGGGAAACTTCTTAAGCAAGGGGATATTCATAACGTGTCACTTTTGAAATCATGCACCCATATGAGGAATAAAATAAAGGAGATAACAAATTGAGGAATAAAGAATGTATCTTACTGGAGTGGAAGAGGAGAAATGAGAATAAAGAAAACAACAACCTAATGTGAAAAACAAATTGTAGATAAATTAAAAGTCTGTATTCTGAAGTCAAAACGTAGAAAGAAAGGAAAAAAAATGAAAGGTTCTTACCACAGTTGGAGAGAACGATCTTGCTCTTTGTGGATTTCTTTCCTCTCGCTTCGTTTTCCACAAAACAAATGGTAGAAAAAATTAGAAGAAGAGTTCTTACCATAGTTGGAGAGAACGATCTTGCCCTTCATCGTTTGTAGATCTTTAAGCTGCAGATCTTTCCTATTATGAAAATGTTTAGCTTGCCCGAAGATGGAAGCAAATTGAACATGTATTGTTCTATATCTATAAAAAAAAGTGCAAGAAGGTAAAATTGCAGAAAGTAGATAAAAGCTCCGTTTAGAAAAGCTTATTTGATTTTATTTAGAAGAGGTTATGTAAACAAATATCAATCTCCAACTCTGAATTAAAGAAATTAAAATATTAAGGAGTTGTACTCTTATGCATAAAGAAATTAAAAATTGAGGAGGTTCTCTTTGTCTTTTGTGATCTCTTTTTGGAAAAAGCAAAACCTCAAAGAGTTCTGAAATTTTGATCCTATGACATCCAAAATCATGTGAATATAGAGGACAATCAAATTATTCCGAGGAAAATGTACTCAATTAACTCATAAAAAAAATCAAATAATCTGAGATAACATGTGGTTAATTAATTTACATTAACAAAGAGCTTGAACATTTTTTGGGATTTATGGTTCTGAAATCTTCAAGCGGGTTTTGTGTGAAAGCTCCATCTCCTATGATTTTATGGCGTTTTGCACAGTCTCCTCTAATGAACCTTTTGGCCATTCCTTCAAAATAAATAAATAAAAATAGAAACTCATGAATCATGAGCAACCATAGATCAAATATAGAGAAGAGAGAAAATAAATAAAAGTGGATTGATGTGGGACTATGGTATATATTGCACCTTGGTAGCAACAAGTTGAATTTAGTATTGTTCTATGTCTATCAAAAAAGTGCAAGGAAGGTAAAATTGCAGAAAGTAGGTAAAAGCTCTGTTTAGAAGAGCTTATGTAAATAGCTAATAGCCACATTAGCCAAAAGCAAAGGATTTCATTGAGCATTTTGGTCTCTGTTAAAAGAACAATCCAAGAAGAAAAACATTGATTAATTTTACTATTAAATTTCAGTTGTACTGAATAAAAACCGAGGAAACCAAAAGAAGAGAACCAAACCTGAAACATTGCAGAAAACTCTAGACAATCAAGATTAAATATTTCAAATCTTCACCATGCCATCATCCTTTGTTACCCAATAAAATAATAATTTATAAATTCAAGCATGAAAGTTTAAAGGAAAGAAATACAAATTTATTAGATAACTTTCAAATCATGATTTCTTTACACATGTGTCTTACTTTACTTGTTCCCCTCATAACAATCTAATCTATCATCTTCTCCACTCACACCGTTTGAACCTGAAATTAACAAAAACCAAATTATGATATTCTAAATTAGAAGCTCAAACGTTGATAGACACACTCACTTTTTAAAAAATTGGCAAAAGACAAAGAAATGATATAATAGAAGGTAAAAGCAAAAAGTACAATGAAAAGTCATTCACCATTTGAGAGTTTGATCAAGCTTGAAACACCTATGACCGAATCTACTATAAACCAAATAAAAAGCAAAGATAAAGGTAAGAAAACTGGCAGAAAAAAGTATGGATTAAAGGGCTATTTATACATGTAGTTTAAGCTTTGAAGAAGATGAAAGGTTTAAAAAAACTGAAGAATATTGAAGGTTTATTCAAAGGTTTTTAGGACCCCATATGAATGAATGCATTGATTTTTACAATTAAGTTTAGTGAATGCATGAGAATGTAGAAAGACAATGAGATTGCTATGAAATGAACGACTGAGATTCAATCCAAGTGAAATAAAATGCATCTTTACCAAAATATCCATGGTCAAGCTTCATAGTCTTTAAAATTATTTGTTGATTGACAGATTTACCCCCAAGGCTGCAAAAACTCTCCCTTTATATAGTTTATAGAAGATGACTAACATGTATTTGTTTAACGTGACATTTTTCCTTTTTTAATGATTAAGGGCTTTAATCATGATTGAGGAGTCTAATTACAAGACTTTTGATAGAATAAAATCTCTAATTTGTTTCTATATATTATTAATTCCTAGCCATAAATATCAGGAGTTCTAACTTTTACAAACCTGTTTCAAAAAATAGTTGGGCGAAATGTCATCAAATCAAGCAATAAAAACACATGTTTCTATTCTATATAGAAACTTCTACCCTTTTAATTTGATACTTCACTTTTGTGGATGTTTAGAACAGGCACAAAGTAAGAGTTATAATTTTTTCCAATACAATTCAATTTGTGGTAGTCGTTAACCGCCACAAAAGTGTGATTCTGGTTTGTCAATCACCACTGTGTTTGAAATGTAATTAATCTTACTAAATTTCTATTGAACACTTTTTATTTTATTTTATCATTTTTATACTTATATTTCAATTTAGTCATTCAATTCTAAAATGTTTAAATGCATGATAATTAGTTGACTAGTTCATTTATTTCACTAAAAGAACATTACTGTGTGATAAGGGCATTTCCTTGCCTTTCTTTGTTGACATATGGAATTATAGAATTATTTTATTTTTTCTGAGTTTAGTTTTTTTGTAATTTCAGTTTCAATAATTTCACTCATTAAGTTCTACCTCTGCCGGCAATGAGTTTGCCTATGAAATTGTTGATGATGATGGATATGGCAGAGAAACAAAGTTTTTTTAACATGTTTCCTTCCTTTTTCTTCATGACCCTTCTCTTTTTCTTCTTTCCAAACGTTGCTAACAAAGCTGACGGGTACATAGATTGTACACTGTGAAGTATGGACGCCTCTGAAATATGGAGTGTCTAAGTGTCGGACACTGATACTACTTTTTGCAGTGTCATATTTTCTTTGTAAAAAGATGGCAGAGACTATTTAGACCATCCCTTTTAACCAAGATAAAGGCACGAAACTCGATGATGTACTAGGCACTCATGACTGCCTCGAACCGCGCAACCCCAAAACTCTCTGAAAGCCAAAGCATGGAGAACTTAAGGTACGTATTAATCTAACTCATTTCTGAGTCTTTAACCCACGTTCTAACTTGAGCGTCAGCGTATCACCGCAAGGACCCCTCCCGGGCACAACGAACAACGGAGCACCGCCAAGATCATCATCTCGTCACCCCCTCACCAGAGTTTCGCCGCTCCCCTCTCCCTACCCCTTCCCGATCAATGTACATACGTGGCTTCGGTCGGATAAAAATTTAATGATAAATTTTTTTGACATTCGATTTTGATTGTGTAATTTGCTCAAACTTACTTTTTCAGCTTGATAAAAGTCGCCAGTTTCAAATTTTTTCCCAAACAGTTTGGTCGGGTTTGGACGAGTTCGAATTTCATGGACAGTCATACTAGGAATCATGCTTGAGAAGAGTTCATGTTAAATTGAAAGTGAAGCGGATATGATTGCTCCAATTGTAATTAAATTCCAAGCGTCATTTTTGGGGGATAGATTGACGCAGGATAATTCTTTGACTTAGTACCACACACACGCACGGATCTGATTATTGACTTGCAAACCCAAGGTTGGATCTCACAAGAGCTGGTCAACTACCATGTGATAGTTTGGTGACCAACTACAAGTGTAGTGACCTTTTTCTCCTTATGCACAGGAAATTGGCCATGACAAGTACAATTTTTTTGAAATGAGACAAATACAATTAATATAATACATATATCTATTGTTGGTCCACTGGGGAGCCATTTGATTTTGCATTACTAGTAATTTGTTTGGTGATCGCAATTTGGCATTTAAGTTTATTGCACACCATGTGGACTGAGTTATTCTAATTGTGAATGGTAGTTTTTTGGGTAATCCTGGGGTTGCAGGTTTCGGTGACTTGATTCGTAATTTTTTTGGCGGTTGGCTGAAGGGACTTAATGGCAATTTTGGTGTCTCTGATGTTCTTAAAGTCGAACTTATGTGTTGAAGTACAGGACTTCGGAATATTGTTCTTTTTTTTGGACACTTTGCATGCTCTTATGCTTGTGCACAATGATGTTCCTGAGTTTCATCAATTAGGAAGGGGGAAAAAAACTGAAAAGCCAACCTTACCAAATACCAACAAGAACATGCTCTTTCTTGAGACCAGAGAGATTGAACACTCAATGAACTCAATCACCCCTTCTTTATACTATCAATGTAAGAACTTGCAAGTGTTCATCATATTCCAAACTTATAATTTGTAATACAATGTGCCAACTTTGATTTTTTCTCTAACATACTTTTGTTCTACTAAAAAATCAACACCTAAATACCCTATAAACAGAAGTTACAATATTTCCTATAAGTAGATCATGTACAAAGATGCTCAATCATATGAATCCAACCATAAACCATTAACTAAAACTTTGTGCTAGCTAGTGACCTGAACCTCTTCTGCTTGGCCCAGAAGACATGGTGTATACTTGATTTTCAGCCAAAACCCTGTTGCTCATGTTGTCCTTCTTTGTTGTCACCGAAGCCCTGAGAAGTGGAAGCTCTTTAACAGGTTCATGACTATCCTTCTCTGTTTTTATTGGCAATGGAAGGATTCTGCAGTTTACAAGCCTTGGCCTTGTTAAGGCCAGAACCATGAGTACTACCACTAGATGTGAAAAAGAGTGTCTCATTCTTGGGTAATTTGGCACAAGTGTTGATGCACATGCACTCTCAAGGCTTCAACACTGGTTGTGATGAAGTACCTTGAAGTGTTTTTTATTCCCAAAATTAAAGGGATGGAGCCAAAAAGATTGGCTTTGGCATCTTCAAATGGACAAGGCAAGGGGGGGCTTTACATATGAACGAGTAGCATGGAAGGGCAAAATGGACGGTGAAGGACTAATCAGTGTGGGACCTATTGGAGAGAGTTGTTGACTGAAGCTGTTCCATGGTACTAATAATCAGCCGCAGTCATCGCTAGCTAGTTCCACTTCTCATTTGAGATTGTCCAAAACTTGACTTTACATGTGTTCACTGATTTGGAAAATAATGAGGAACCAATGGGTAACAACTTCAAGTGCATAGATTTAGCCTGGAAAGGTAGCAGCATATCTTAAAATTCAGGTTAAACTTAATTTTAATAATAAAATCATAGCTTAATAAGAATTTATTTTGTAAAATAGTATGATGCGATACGCAAAAAACACTTGAGTTTGGTGTAAAACAATAGTGTTTCGTATTGGTTTCATTTCTTAAATTTAAATCATTTATAAGAAGAATTTATTTAGTCATAATTCTAGTCAATGTGAATTTGAACACATCTCTATTAGACAGTTTGCAGAACAATCAACTAGCGGTTCATTCCTGAATGACCTAATTAATTAATAGAACTAAAATGGGTCCTAACATCTTAGAATTCAGGTTAAGCTAAACTCAATAATTTTTAATGACTTATTTAATAATTTTTTTAGCAAATGTGAGATTTCAATAGCATATACGGAAGTGGAGGAGGAATCAACATGATAGGGTGATTAGCTAGCGGAGTCATTGGACTTGAGTTACCATCCTCACAAATTGCATTTAAAAGGAAAGATTGAAAGATTCTTTGATTATAAACATTCTGTGGATAGGAAAACAATTGAATAAATTTGTGTTGTATTCTAGGAAATTGTCTAGCTATATATAAGTATTTTTTACTAAGTAAGGAAGAATTAAGACAAAAAGATGTGGAAAGTATTAAGAGGTTTTGATTGTAGCACAATTGACCAGTGTAAGCGTCGAAAGATCAATGGAGCAAGATGGAAGGTGCATGTGTGTGTGCCCTTACTTATTCCTTTTGTTCACTTTTCGCAATTGATGGACGACAGAATGGTGCATCAAAGCTCGCGATAACTAGAATCCTCAATTGGTGGTTTCCAATTTTCATTTAAAGAATGAAAAGGAAAGGAAAGGAATATGTATTTCTGCCAACAACCTTCTCATTGGAGATGCAATGGTCAGAAAAATGTTTCTTTTCACTTTTTGTCCATGTCCAATAAATAACTTAAAAGAAAAATAGTGTTGTTAACCCTCACTTTTAAATGGAAAAGAGATGGAAAAAATATATAGAAAGATGTGATTAATGATATGATTAAAAAAGAAGTTAGATGTAAAAATAGAGTAAAGCGTTCAAATGGGTGGAAATATGGAGTGTGAATGGTTCAGACTTCAGAGGCTCTGTTAGACGATAATATCTAGTTGATAAGCTAATTGAAGGTTGAAAAATATGATAAAAATTTATAAGCTAACAAAATCAAATATCTAGTTGATTGAAACAAATTTATCTAGCAAAACTAGCGAGCTATATTGACCAAGTTGAAATGGTAAGGTGTCATAAAAGGAGGTAGAACCTAAACTTATGCTTGAGGGATAGTTTGTTTATATATTAGGGTTAATCGTCTACTTGGCCCATGTCTTTGTCTCGCCGTCTGAAATTAGTCCCTCCCCGGAAAATTTGCAAATCTGGGTCCTCTCGTTTGCAATAAGTATGGAGCAGGTCCTCGCCGGAGCCCGGAGCTCCGGCGAGTGATGATTTGACTTGCTGACTGGGTTAAGTATGCTGACGTGGATTAAAAAAATAATAAAATAATAAAATTAAATAACAAGTCAGAAATTTAAATTTAATTACAAAAGTAAAATCAATTAACAAAACTAACTCTAGTTTAATTAATAAAAATTAAATTAAATTAAAAACCCAAATCCAAAAGAAAAACATGCTGCTGAAGTTAAACCCAAAAAAACCCAAATCCACATCTCAGTTCATCATCTTCATCTTCTCCACCACATCATCTTCATCCCTCAACCTCTATCTCTTCCTTTCTTCCTCCACACACCTTCTCTGCGGATCTCTCCTTCTCCCCTTTTTTCTTTCTGGCAAAATGTCTCACTCTCACTGAACAAGAATATGCAATGGAAGGAGAATTGCAGAAAGCATTTCTGCACCAAACCCAGATGATGAAAATACCCCAAATGAACCAAAAACTGAAAGGAAACAATGAAGGGAATAAAAAACCTGGGGTTGTGAATAATGGGTTGTTTTCAGATTTTGGAAGAAACAATGGGGTTGTTGAATCTGGAAGAATTTTGGAAAGAGGTTTCTTCCACTTTGAATCAAGACTTTCCACCAAACACCACTGTCTTTCTTCTTCTTCTCTATCTTCTTCTCCTCAAAGCAAATCTCTGTATTCCCCTGCTCCACTACACGTCACCGCCACCATTAACCTCAACCCCACCGCCACCATACCCACCCACTCCCCACCGCCACCCTTAACCCCAACCTCACCCCAATCGAAACCCAAACCACCCACTCCCCACAGCCACCCAAAGAAGAAGATGAAGGGTGAGGGAGGTTGGAGATAGAAGGAAAAACAGTGAAAGAAGAGCATGTGTGGATGAGGCAATCTTGAGTTTTGAGAAAGAGAACGAAAAATTGGGGGTGGGAAAGGGAGGAAGAAATAGGGATGGAAGAAGAGCATGGTTCTGGGTTTCTGATTTTCTGGGATATGGGTTTACTGAGAGAAATCCCAAATTGATTTAGGTTTTTTTATTTTATTTGGGGGGAATTGATTTTTTAGTCAGATCATGTTAGATTTGTTAATAGAGATTAATATTTGGACATTGATTGGGATTAGTTAGCTATTAGGGTTAATTAGGAAATTTTAATTAATTAAAACTGATTTGTATTTATTTTTTATTTTTTTATTTTTTTTCCTTGACACGTCAGCCTCATTTATCCAGTCAACAAGCCAAATCATCACTCGCCGGAGCTACGGGCTCCGGTGAGCTCCGGCGAGGACCTGCTCCAGACTTATTGCAAACAAGAGGACCCAGATTTGCAAATTTTCCGGGGAGGGACTAATTTCAGACGGCGAGGCAAAGACAGGGGCCAAGTAGACGATTAACCCTTTGATTACAACCGATTGTCCAATATTCAAATCAAAAGACAACCAATTGACTTGCATGTATTCAAACCAGATCACGTGAAGACAATTTGCTTCAGCAAAAGACATGCTGACCAACAAGGAAAAGGCATGCTGACCAACAAGGCAAATTGTCTCATGTCTGAAAAGTAGCCCAAAGTCTATCACCACCTACTAGCTGACAAATATCATCTTTATAGCTAAAGGATAGACTTACCTCTAAGTCCACATTAAATGAAGCTACCAACCAAGCCTTTTGAATCAACGGTTTGATCTTACTTCACAACGGCTAATACAACGGTTGGATCTCATCTCTCAACGGCTACAACACTAGCAAGCAAGTATTTAAGACACTCTTGAAGATCTGAAGAAAAGTAGAATCAACTCTGAGAATACAAGCATTCAAGCTTTCATTCCAAACTTCTCAAAAGCATTAAAAGCTCAAGCAGAAATCCTTAATTAAGTGTCAAACACAAGCCATTACTTCTGCAAGTGAAAGAGAAAACCTCGTACCTTAAAAGAGTCAAATCTCTTTATTCTCTTTACACTTTTGTTAGAACTCATAAGTGATCCAAAGTCAATTCTGAACCCAGACACTTAGAGTTCCAGTGCCATAAATTATCTACCACCACTCTTGAAAGAAGAGAAACCCAGTAGAGTGATTTAAATCTTTGTAAGATTTTGGAGAAGTCCTGAACAATACTTGTAGGAGGAGTCCTGTAGAATACTTGGAGAAGTCCGTGATAATACTTGAAGAAGTCCTGTCTAATACTTGTATTGGAGAAGTCCTTGATACTTGCTAGTGAAAATCTTGGTGGTGGCCAAGTACTGGACGTAGCACAATCGTTTAGGGTGAACCAGTATAAATCTCTGTGTGCTGATCGTTCTGTTTAGTTATTCATTTACTTCCGCTGCACTGAACCGTTTACGAAAAGTCACACTTAACGTTTTTATAAAAGAACTTATATTCTTTTCATAAACAAAAGTTTTAAAACGTAAATTTCAAGTACACAATTCAAACCCCCCATTTTTTGTGTTACTTATTTGCATCTCAAGTTTCTGACCTTTCTCAAATTAGAGTTTTAGGATAAGAATTACAAGGCATTCTTCTTATCCTCCGAACTCATACCTACTATATATCCCCATCAAGTCTATGTATTTTCTTGCTCTAACTTTACCCAATCTCTTTACAAAAAACTTTACCTAATCCACATTAATTTTTAATTTTCATGTTCAAATAAAAATCAATCTGTTTTGTGAAACCATCATTTAAGTTTGTTAACTATTGAACGGCGTAAGTATTACACCTCTTTGTGGATACAACAAAACCCCTTACAATGCTACAATTAAGTTTTGAGTGATTCAAACATAGAGTACTGATAAATTATCTTTCAACAAATTTGGTGTCGTTGTTGGGGAAAATTGACAAGTTTCTCTTATTATTGCTATCAAATTTCTGCATATAAGTTTTATGCTTAAGCCTATAATATTTTGTCTTAAGCCATTTGAAGGGGAAAAAAAATTGGCAGTGCGTGAGCATTTGTTGAAAAACTTTGGCTTAAGCCAAATTCTCATGAGCTTAAGCGAAGAAACTTATCTTGAAAATCGAAATTTTATGGATGCATAAGGCTTAAGCATATTCATCCTTGTCTTAAGCCCAACTTTGACTCAAAACATAAAGTATATGTTTTCTTAATAGGGTTAAATGTGTTCTCCGTCCTTGAACTTTGAGCGAGATCTGATTTTCGTCCCTCGCCGAAAAATCTTCCTATGGACGTCCTCAAACTGACATTTTTGTTTGGAAACCGTCCTTGCCGCCGATTTAGCTCCGGCCGCCGTAGCCAAGTGTCACGTTTGGCCTATGTGGACATGCCACATCATTTAATGAAATGACATGTAATTTTTTAAAAAATAAAATAAAAATAATTTAATTTTAACTAAGTCCCCCAAATCTAAACTAATTTAATTTCTAACCCCAAAACTAATAAGACTTAATTAATAACACTTTTGGTCCATTTTCTTCAATCTTCAACCTCATTTTCCATAATCTTCTTCACCTTCTTCAATCTTCATCATCTTCTTCTTCCCCCACCCACCACACTCATCACCACACCCACCACCGCCTCCAACCTCAACAACACCACACTAAAATATTAAGCCATTTACTTTGAGCGAGAATCAAAGTTTCTTTAGCAAATACAACAATCAGATCAATGATACCTTCTAAAGCACTAGACTAATTACTGCTAGTACAATTCCTTGGTTCAATCACCACGATCTGTCGGATTTCCATGATTACCAACTTGGATTAAAATTGACATAAACACCCAGTACCGGTTGGTTTTCCACGATCTGTTAAAGCATAAACCACTGCTCCAACTTCATCTTCCCCCACCCACCACCTCGCCTCCAACCTCAACACCACAGCCACCCCCCAAACCCAGAAACTCACAGCCCAGCCCCACAGCCACAGCCTTCAACCTCAGCCACAGCCCCCAACCTCATTTTCAACACCGACAACCACCGCCCCCAACCTCGCCCACCACCAGCCACCACCACGGTCACCAACCCAGAAACCCATACCCACCACTACGACACCCACCACCAGAGCAGAAACCGACCACCCTTGCTCCCACCACCCTCACCCCCATTGAACAACCCCCACCACCTAGAAACCCAAACCCAGCCCCACAGATCTGTCAAGAAAATCTAAAAAAAAAAAAGAGAAGAAGGTGAAACAAATCAAAATTATGAAGCTTTCAACCCAATTGATGAAGGGCTCTGAATTTGGTGATGATTGATTTAGAATAAACATGGTGGGTGTAGGAGGATGCAAGCATATTTCACCCATTCGGTGGCGCCGTTGATATTGTGGTGGGTATGGGTTATTCTTGTTATTCTTGGGTGATGTAGTGTTGTTAGGAGTAAGGGATGAGAGTAAGGGATGGTGGGGGTTGGACGAAGAAGAAGAAGAAAATGATAGAAGATGGTTGAAGATGAATAAATTGGAAGATGGTTGAAGATGAAGGATTAGAGTTGGAGAATTGAGATTGTAGACTTTCTTTCTCTCTCAGACTTCTCAATATCAATAGAAAATTAGGGTTTTGATATGATTTAATTAGGAGTAGAAGTTAGGTTAGTGTTAGTTTTAATTAAGGTTTAGAAATTAAATTAGGAAAGATTTGGGGGGTTTATTATAAATTAATTATGTTATTTATTTATTTATTTTTAAAAAAAATTCCACATCAGCTCCAAACGGACACTTGGCCACGGCTGCTGGAGCTATATCGGCGGCAAGGACGATTTTCGTACAAACAATTGAGTTTGAGGATGGCGCTAGGAAGATTTTCCGGCGAGGAACGGAAATCAGATCTCGCTCAAAGTTCAGGGACGGAGAACACATTTAACCCTTCTTAATAATTGTCAAAGGGTTTAAGCACAACTCTTTTAGAGCTTAAGCACATCCTAACACATAAAACACTCACGCACTCACACACGATTCGCTCTTTTCACTCTTGCGCACTATCGTATTCTCTTATACGGTTCACACACTCAATTTTCTCTCGCGGTCAATCACACACCTTCTCTCATAATCATGTTCTGCTTCCCTCATCCCCTGTTCTCACCTGCAACAGTAATGACATCTTCTCAAGTAAGTTCTCTATTTCCATTCTCAATTTAATTTTGAAACATAGGGTTCTAAATTTGAGATTTATGGTTATGACCATGAGAAGACAATATGTTTTGAAAGGTTTTATTCTTCTCTTTGAATTAGAATTGGATTTTGCTGTGACTCATGTTTCATGAACTAAAATGATTCTAATTTGATCATATGCTTCATGTGTTGAAAATATGCACCCTAGGTGTTTGTTAAAATGTTTTCAAAGATGTGATAATGAATATTTGCATGTGATCTAAAAAAATTGATCATGAGGAAGTTGTGCTCAATTTGATGCTCTACTGTCTAAGAAAGAGGATTGTGAGAAATGATATTAATTAGTCCATGGGCTCTTGAAAGGTGTTTCATGAAGTGAACAAATTTTCCTTATCTCACTCTAACTGTTTGTAAAAATGGTTGAATGATGATGAGTGGACATTTTAATGGTTCAATGAGATTGTTTGGAAATTGAGAATTGCACTAAGAATTTGATTGTAGATTGGTTCCCATGAAGAGAGGATTAAATGTTAGGTTTCATATCTCATGCTCTTGGCCTGCGGACAAGCTAACTTTGGAGGAGGAAGAGGGAAGACAGAGGCTGAGAAGGAAAGAGCAGAGAAACACATGGTGGAACTGATGCAAGATGATTCTAAGGAGATTGGGGACTGATGAAACCACCAAACACCTCATAACAGAGTTCATTTTACATTTCTGTCATTTACTTTTTCAGTTTTTAGTACTTGCGAATTTCAGCTCTGGCTTGAGTACTTGTTTTGGTTGAGATACTTGGTTTTTAATATTTGTGCTGAGTTTTGGATTTAAAGTTATCCATTTTTGCCTTGTGTTGAATTTGAATTACTGATCTGGTTTATATGAGCATGGTATATGAAAGTCTAATGTGATGCATGATTGATGAGGTTTTTTAGAAAGTGAAAAGCATGCTTCTTTGAAGGATTTTGTGTTTTCACTCACAATTATTATGACATGGTAGTTGCAAGTTCAATTAAATTCATAGAACATGAAAATGTTTTGAAATCAAGGAATGCAACCTGAAATCGTGTGAGGGAGTGTGCCTAAACAATTGAAAGCATGAGAGAGTCACGAATTGTCTTGCACAGTTGAATTTACTTCATTCTCTAACTGTATGGAATTGATGGAAAATGATCAAGGCAATCTTGTTTCTTAGTGTATATATATATCCACTTAACATGTCCCTAAATGGTAGCTCAAGTGGTAAGAGATACGAGACATGTGAGTTGGGTGGGAACGGTCCAAAGATCAATTTCTGGAGGGTGCAATTTATCTTTCTGATGTCACAAAAAAATATTCACTTGATCATATAGCCTACCATTGTATAGAAAATCACTTTGTTACCTCACTTGAGCCAAAAATTGAAAAAATGATTGTTCTTGTACTTGATCCCTATCTTAAAAGAAAAACAATGTATTTTCCTTATTTTTTATGTCAAGAGAGCATTCATGATGGGATTGCATGGGTTCAGGGAGATTAGAGGTTTTTGGTATTTTTCTTAGAATTTCTCAATTTATCAATTCTTGAGAGAAAAAAACACAAAACTAAAAACCAAAAAAAGAAGAAGAAAGAAAGATGAAGGAATGAGGAATGGATTAAAAGAAAAGGGTGTGTGGTTCATTATAATGAGAGAATAGTGAGAGGCTTCATGTATTGTTATAAAATTCCTTGTGTGTTTCTCTCTTGAATGAAAAGTGTTTGTATATCCAGAAAAAAAAATTCCTTTGGGAACCTGGCTACATTACAATCTTGAAAGACCTTAGTGATCCTTCATTGACCATACAGTTTTGATAAGTGTTGAGACAAGCAGAAAATTTGAGTTGTTGTGATTCAATGGTCGATTTTGTGTGAAACACTTGCCTTACGATTAAATTCTATGAGAATTGAATGGAAGTTGAGGAATTCCATGGGTGAAGGACATTGGAATGTGATTGTCTCATGAGTGAATATTGAGTTTGCATAAGTATCAATGTTATGATAATTTTAATGGGCATACGTATTTGGATTTGAAGTGGAAAAGAAAAGTTTGTGAAATCATAGAAAGTTAGAATGTTGTGAAAGTGGTTCATAAACAATGCTTCTAGGAAACCTTTGTATATACATTTTTGTGATCAATACCTTTTGTTTCAGGGCAAACAAAGTTCTATGTTTTAGGGAGTTGATAAGTGCGAAATTTACTCAATTTCCAATGTTGATTTTAGCACTTATTCATTCTATATGTGAAAAATATCTCTCAAATTATGTCTCAATAGGTTAGAATAGTAGATATTTAGTTTTTATATAGATACTATAGTAAATATGATTGTGATAAGTATTAAATCTTTTGCTTTTGTTTGTAGTATAAAGATCAAAGGGATCGAAGCAAAGGAAGATCATAGCCCAAATTGAAGATTTTAGCTTAAGCCAAGAAATTATGGCTTAAGATAAAGAAGAGCTAAAGAAGAGACAGTGGAGTTGGCTTAAGCCCAAAAGTTCATGAGATGGCTTAAGCCCAAAAGTTCATGAGATCGAAAAAGAGAAGTGATGATTGAGATTTTGGCTTAAGCCATATTTGTTTGTGTTTAAGCCAAAATAGTTACCTAGCCTTGAAGAAACCTTTTGGCTTAAGCCAGAAGTGGTTGAGTTTAAGCATAAAAGTTGCAGAATCGTATTATAAAAGCCACGTTCAGATCTATCTAATATATTCAGAAGAGAAAATAGATCACTTTTAGAGAAAGAAACAAGGGAGAAAACTTAGGAGGCTGGAGAGGAAGCTTGGGTGCCGGATTCAACGACGAGACATATCTTAGTCTTCAGTTCTTCTTCATGATCTTAAAGCTATCCATGGAAATGGATAACTAATCTCTTTGTTGGGGTTAGATGTAGTTATTTTGATACTTATGTATTATATGTAATTCTCTTCAATATAAAGCAAGCACTTTGTCTATGATTTAGTGGTTTTCTTTTGATCTTCATGTTATATCCTAGATTGATCACCTAGGGTATTTTGCTTGATTTGACTTGTGAGCGGAAGCTACAACGTTTTGAGTCCGAACTATAGTTAATCACCTAATAGTCTTAATTTCTAGACATAGAGTTAGGTTTGTTAGTCACTTAAACACCTAAACTTCATGATAACTATATTTCTTAATCATGTAAGACATCAATGTTTAGGATTAGAGAGTTATTTCTATCCACTCACGTGAGACATCGATGAAGTATGATTGAACGGGTGTAGATGAATCATATTCTTAGGTTCGGTTTGTATTTGAATCACTAGAATGGAAAAAATGTCAAATAATGAAATCTAATCCCAACAAATTCTCTTACCTATTGTTTCTCCGTTAGTTTACTTACTCTTCATTTATTTTTATGTTCAGACAAAAATCAATCTCCTTGTGAAACCATCATTTAAGATTGTTAACTATTGAACGACGTAAGTATTACACCTTCGTATAGATACGACAAAACCCTTTACTATACTACAATTTAGTCTTGAGATTTTTTTTTGGTGCATGGGAAAGTTTAAAGACAGAAAAAGAAAACACATAAAACAGGAAAAACCAAGACTAGCCACACCCCACAAGCGGGGCAACCTCAGTAGAAGGAGTATCCCAAGAAGAGTAGCCTACTCTAAGCCTAAATCCCATCTTTGCTAGAGCATCAGCAAGTTTATTTCTTTCGTGCGGAGCATGCTGAATGGTTACGTTCCACTCCTGATGAAGAAGAAACTTGGCCTCTGCTAGCTAAGTTGCATAGGAATAAAGATGGAGGGATCTGTTGTTAGCAAGAACCTTAACCACATCTAAGCAATAAGAGGTACAGATGAGCCTACAGATGCCTTTTCCCCAAGCCATTTGTAGCCTGTTGAAAGATTTTTCTACACCGAACCACTTTAGAATCCTTCAAGATTCAATTGCAGTATAGCATAGGGTTTTTGTCGTATCCGCAGGGAATTGCTAATACAAATTTCGTTCTCTAGTAAAATTACTCAAGCAATAGATTTTCAAAAGGTTGATAATTATTTCGGTGACCAAAACACATTCAAATTAAACAAAGCGAGAGTAAAACGATTGGATATCAAGATGAGAAAACTGTTGAACTTGGAGTTCACCGTTTAACTATTAGTGTCCTATGATTCTATATGAATATTCATTCCTATCCATGATTCATCTACACCATTTCGACCCTACTTCATTGATTCCTCACATGAGTGGATATCTATAACTTTCTTTCCTAAACATTGATTCCTCACATGCATAGAAAAGCTAAGTTATCTTTAAGCTCATATGTTTAAGGGACTAACAAACCTAACACTATTCCTCGCAATTGGATTTATTAGATGATTAACTCTAGGTCGAACTCTAGACGTTGTAGCTTCCGCTCTTACGCCAAATCAAGCGATATGTTCTAGGTGCGCAAACTAAAACATAGCATTAAGAACAAGAGAAAACCATTGAATCATGTAATAGAAACGATATTTTCATATAGAAATCAAGAAGAACAAGTCATAGTTAAAGGTTACATCCAAATCCAACAAAGAAACTTAGCAACCCATATCCATTGATTGCTTACAAAGCTTACAAGAGTAAACTAAGGTGAAAGCGGCGACTCGTGCCGTCCTCGGTGTGTCTCCGGCACGATGGATGGTGGACCATAGCTCCCAAAGTTCCTCTCCTTCTTCTCTCTGCAGTTTTCTCTCTCAAAGGTCCAAAATTGATCCAAATATACTTCAATTCTGATATGGTCGAGCTTTTTAGAAAACAGGACAACAATCTCGCTTAAGCTGGTGAAGGTGTCGCTTAAGCGAGCAGGTTTCTTCACGTTAGGTAAGGTCTTTGGCTTAAGCGAGACCATTTCTCGCTTAAGTCG
Organism: Lotus japonicus; assembly: GCF_012489685.1. NCBI lineage: Eukaryota > Viridiplantae > Streptophyta > Magnoliopsida > Fabales > Fabaceae > Lotus > Lotus japonicus. The sequence goes on from NC_080044.1 coordinate 13,518,590, forward strand.
AATTGCCTTCCAGAACCACTGCTACTGCCATGTAATTTGGCTTAAGCGAGGAAACATTTGGCTTAAGCGAAGTTCAATATATCTGCCACTGCTACTACCATGTAGTTTGGCTTAAGCGAGACAACTTTTGGCTTAAGCGAACTTCAATATTTTTAGCCCTTTTGATCTTCAAATGGTTGGATCTTCTTGACTTTTCTTCTACAATAAAAACCAAAGAGTCTAAATGATAAAACTAACATATCTTTGTTGAAAGGTTTTTACCACAACTACTTTCAAATCCCTTTCAAGATTCAATTGTAGCACAGTAAAGGGTTTTTATCGTCCTCAAGGAATTGGAAATACAATGTCGTTCTTTAGCTAAATTACTTAAGAAAAGAGTTCAAGAAACATTTGGTTGGTTGTTTTAAACTAAGTTGCAAAACTAGAAGAAGGTGGTAATAAAACGGTTTGTAAACAAGCGGAGAAAACGGTTGGAATTGGATTTCGCCGATTAACTCTTCAGTATCCTTATGATTTCATATATAAATTACTTCCTATGTTGAATATCATCACATCATTTCTTATCCTTTTCATAGTTCCCTCATAAAAAGGATCATTCAACTCACTTTCTAACCATCAATCCCTTGAATAATTAAGAAAACAAGTTGTATTAAGATTAGATGTTACTTGACTAATGAAATTAATTCCATTCCTAGAACTAAAATCACTAGATGATCCTATCTATTTCAGATTCAAGTAACTAGTTTCCACTACTTAATCAAACCCAAGAACAAGTTTTAGTTGATCATTCTAAAACAAACATTAAGAGCAAGATAGATCATTGAAATCAACACATAGAAACATGAATTTATACATGAGAATCAAGATGGATACATTTAAGATAAAAGACTACATCCAACCCCAACCAAAGATAGTTAGCTATCCATTTCCATGGATGCTCTAAAGCTTACAAAAAGAACGGAGAAGAAGGAGATGATCTGTGCCGTCGTCGGCGTGTCCCCAGCTCGACGGAGGGTGCGAGAACTCTTCCTTCCTTCGTGGGTTTCCTTTCTCTCAACTCTGGTTCTGTTCTTCTCTCTTTTTTTTCTCTCCAAAATCGAGTTCCCTCTCTGAAAATGAAGAAAATCCTTTTATAATGAACTTTACATCTGTCCAGAGTGCTGGGCGGCCCTTTATGGGCGCTGGGCGCCCAGTTACTTCAAGGTTGGGTTTTTGTAACCGCCCTAAGCGCTGGGCGGCTACTGACAAGCGCTGGGCACCCCGCTGATCCAGAAATTCTCTAAGTCTCATAAAAATATGTCTTTTTCCTTGAGAACTTAGACCCTACATCAAAACTTGAGAATATAATCAGTCATAAAACACATTTGAGCTTAACTCTCAATCAAATAACAAATTCCAATCAAGATGAGAGAAACTAATAGGGATTTCTCATAAACCACTTGAGATAAGTGCCTAAAATGTGTATGAAAACTAGGAAAATATGGCACTTATCAATCTTACATAATATCTATATAAAAACTATCTACTTACTAAATTGACCTATTTGAGAGATAATTTGAAAGATAACTTACACATTTATAACAGATAAGTACCCAAATTAATATAGAAAACCAGGTAAATTTGGCACTTATCATAGCCCTCTAATGACAACAAGTAATTCTGCCAGGAAAACCTCTCCCACACCTTCATAGCTCGCAAAACCTTCAATCCAAGTTCCATTCTGATCTCGAAGGAGATCCCCACAGCTCATAACAGAGGAGGGACGGTGAAAGCTTCCATCAACATGCAGAGCAACCCAATCTGGTGGCGGTGCATCAAATGTACAGTGGTAAATTATCTTTCAACAATAATGTCATTCAAAATTCTTAATTTTTTTCTATGATATATACTTACAGATCGATATGTGTCATTGATTAATTTTAATACTTAACATATTTATTACATTTAGTAAAATTATTAAGTTTAATTTGATTAATTTTTATTTAAAAAAATTGATTAATTTTGATTATTTTCCATAAGAAATTGAGAATAATATTTTTTCTAATTTTGATATTTAATATTTTATTTTATTAATATGTATAAGAGGTTTTATAATTAATAAAACTAATTAGGAAAATGATTAGCAACTAGTTACTATTGTCATTAATGTAAATTTTAGAAAATTTTAATTTTATATTTACATATGAAAATAGTACATCTCTTAAGTTTTTACGTTTTTTTTGTACATCAGAAAGATAAATTGCACCTGCTAGGAATCGATCACTAGACCTCCCCCTACCCAATCTATACGCCCCCTAGCTCCTACCACTTGAACTATCCTACGAGAACTTAAGTTTTTACGTTTAAGGTTGACAAGAGAATTAAAAACTAAAATTAATATTTTTGATTTCTTGAAAATTATCATCTAGCTAATTATCTATTAAATTTTTATATCTCATTAATTATTATTTTTTTGAATTTAAAATTTTAACTCATTAATTAATTCCCTAGTTGGTCGGTGTGGTTCTCGCATTATGCGATCAAAATTGATATTATCTTCAAATGATGCCTCATTCTCTGTCCCCCGAATAAAATTGTATCATGTCAATTAAAAAATCAGTAGTGTAATACAAATGTCATATCCGTATATTGTTTAATTGACATGGCATGATACAAATGTCATTCCTATGAGCAAATAACAAACCCAAACTTCTTAATTAAAAGATAGGATGAGCTGCCACTATAGTTAATCACTATAGAAACATCTAAGTTATTTCATATGATTATCATGTCATAAATTTGATCTTTATATCTAACAATCAGATAAAACCCTACTTTCAAGCATAACATAAATCGTAAATCATTATTGAACCAAAACCGACCCACTAGTACACATGAACTATTGATTCCTCCTGTCACAACTTCCTAGTCAAAACAAAAGAGCTCATTACTCATGCCCACCTCCAAAAAAAGTCTTAAACCCTAGCTTGATTCCCTACAATCAACTCATTGAGAAATCGATTGATATTCTCATTAGAACTACCACCTTCCTGCAATGTTTTCCTCGCCGATTCTTTGATTTCCACGACCCTTTTCTTAATCTCTCCAGAGCTCGGGCCTTCCATGACATCCCAAATACACTTCTCAATCTCCTCAGTACTAGCCACCCCATCTTTCCCATAATTCACGTTCACCCCATTCTTAAAAACATTTGTGACCAGCATCGCATTCGTTGGCTGATCCGTCCAATAAGGACACGCCACGACAGGCACTCCGGCAACCAGCGTCTCAAGAATGGAGTTCCACCCACAGTGGCTCACAAAACAACCCACCGCGGGGTGCATCAGAACCTTCTCCTGGTTGCACCACTTCACCGCCAAACCCTTCCCTTCAGTTTCCTTCAAAAACTCAGCACTCAACTCACCTGCACCACCCTTCTTTCTAGCTTCACCATCTGGTGGCTTCACCACCCATAAGAAGTCCTTGTTGTAATTCTTCAAAGCCTTGGCGATGTTATCCATCTGCTTTTGAGACAACACAATCAGGCTACCAAATGAAATATAGATAACTGTTTTGGGTGACTTTTTGTTAAGCCAATCCATGCATGAATCCTCCGCATTCCACATATCCACACTCACATCACTAATTTCCCTTTCTCCCAAAATAAAAGGTGATACCAATGGTCCAATTGGATAAATAGGGGTGAGAGAATCCATGGATTTCACTATCTCCTCCTCAATTTCATAAAACGATGTACCTAAAACCCATTTCACCTTACCTAAAGCTTGGTAAATATCCACAAAAACTTGACGGTAATAGGGAGAGCTTGAAGGAAGGAGAAAAGAAGGAAGGTATTTCACCTCAAATTCGGGAAGCCCAGGTAGCTTCACTTTCTCATTAGGGTCATCCAAGCAGGGAAATGAGTCGGTGTTGTTGAAGTAACGACAGTAGATGGAGTAAAGGGTGGAAGCTTGGATCCAGAGCATTGCACATGGGATTCCATGTTCTGAAATTACATCTACAGCCCAAGGAACAAAGGGGCTGATGATCACACAAGAAAAGTTCTGATTCTGAACCTTGGTGAGATTGGTGATGAGTGTGGATAAATTCTTGGCACCTTCTTCCTGGATGGTTTTGATCATTTTTTCAGTGGTGGCCATGCGGTCGAAACCGATGGTGAGACCATCTGAGAAGAACTCAAGTTTGATTTTTGAGTTGTTGGAAGCATCACTTGTAGTAGTAGTAGCGTGCTTGAGCAGGAGGGGACCACCATTTTCTGTGGTGGCGATGGTGACATTAATGCCCTTTGAAATGAGGCATTTGGCGAACTTTAACATGGGGTTAAGGTGGCCTTGGTAGGCCAATGACACCATGAGAATGTTTACTCCCTTTTCTTCTAACATTGTTGCTAGGTGTACAAGAGAATTGAAATGGGGGTGTCATGGTTGGGGCACTAGAGGGGTTTCTATATTGTTGATTCATGGCTTAAAAAAATCAATATAAGGATTTTTATTAAATTATATTAAATATTTTTATAAAATCAATATAAGGATTTTTATTAAATATATTAAATATTTTTAAAAACTCAATATAAGGTTTTTTATTAAATGATATTAAATATTTTAATGAGTCAATTAATAAGATGAAAAAGTATACATTAAAAATATAAGAATGTATATAGTAAAAAACTATACTTTAAAAATTAAAAGAATGTATATAGTAAAAAATTAAATAATATTTTTCATATGAATGATATCATCATCATGAATTATATTTTGTTTTTTTAGGAAAGACTTAACTGCACTTTTCGTCCCTGATCTATACCCCTTGAGCAATTTTAATCCCTTTTGTTTAAAATGAGCAATTTTGGTACACCAAAAATCAAGATGTGACAATTGGGTCCTTCCGTTATTCTCCATCCAATTGCAAACAGAATATTCTTATTTAGAGTAATTTCAAACGAGCAATTTCTGTTACAGTCATTGTTGGTCAATCTGCAAGTGTACAGAATCTACCCGGTTTTAATTTATCGAACCACAGGGAATTGGTGTGGCAATTCAGTTTAAGCCTCAAGTTCACGATAGGAAAGCGAGTAAAATTCAGTTTTAAAGGTTGATTGTTTCTTGAGTTTGTAAAAAGACAAGTGATCAAGTAATAAAGCGATTGAAATTCAGAGATGAGATTGCCTTGGGTTCTTGCTCAACAAATTCAGTTTTAGCAAACCTTCCTATTCAATTAATCCTGAGTCTCTCCTTGATGTTCTAGCCTAGATAGTCATCTATCGATGCCTCGTAAAGAAAACCCTTTCTAATCAAAAGTTAGATTCAATTCCTTGATAACCTAAACATTTGCTAGAAGCACTAAGCATACAAATCAGGCCAACAAACCCCAACCCTTCCTCTATTCCTAGTAGCAAGTATAGAAGGAGTAATCTCACAACAAGTCCCAATTCTATAACAAACTATCGTTATGATTATAGAAAAGTAAGAAGCTAGCATGCATTCAAGCTTGAAAGATAAAGCATAGAAGTGAGATTCAAGGGTTTACTCAGAACATCATGAATAGAAAAGGATTGATAGCTAAAACATTCAAAGTCTTACAAAGAACCCAAAGCAAAAGGGGTTTTTAGCCAAACATGGCTATGAAATCCATGCTAGAAAATGAAGATAAAACCTGGAACATGAGACCTAGGGAAAGCTCCCAAAGCTTCAGAACTCGAGCTCTCTCTTCTAACTTATGAAACAAAATGATAAAAATGACAAAAGGTACAAAAGAAATGGCAAAAAGCCTATTTATAGGCAAACAGGTCGAGTCTGGGCGCTCAGGCGCCAATTCAGAGCGCCTGAGCGCCAATTGCATGTAAAAACATGCTCTCTGGACCCAATTGGCGCCTAGGCGCCCATTCCCCAGCGCCTAGGCGCTTAAGCTCGCCTGAAAAGGGCTTTTTGGCTTCTGAAACTCCTCTTTTCAATCCTCTTTAAGTTTTCCATCAATTCCATGCTTATTGGCCTTCTTTCTTCTCCAGTTCCTGATCTGAAACTTAACCAACAAGCCAAGGAAAATTCTAGAAGCTCAAAAAGCTTATTAGCACATGAAATCCTTCAATTAACACAATAAAACCATGCAAGACCTAAACTTTACTCAAAATGCAAGAAAACTCCCTATAAAACTACTAAATTACCAAAGCAAAATAAAGACTAAAGAAAAGATAAAAATGCATGAGAATGCATGAAACACTACATGAGACTCAACAAAAAGACTCAAAACACACAAAGAAATGACCCTAAAAACACTACTAAAATAGGGTCATCACACCACTATACTCAACGGCAGCTCGTCCTCGAGCGTAAATAACACTCGCTTGCCCTCAAGCGCAAGAAATGCTCCCAAACAAGTGCTCTCAACAAGGAATACTTCACAAAAACAGGGGGACAAAGTAACCACAGCTAGTTCCAAGAGAAAGACCCAACAACCTACTTCATGCATCTTTTGAAAAGAGAAGAGTGTAGAGTCCATTCATGAGAAACATATAGAACTAAGAATCCTAGGATGAGATGTTAATTTAGTGCACTAAGCACGCCAACAAGTTCATAGGTCCTGAATGTCATTCACTCAAGAGCAACAAAGATTTAGCATGCAAATATTCAAAGAGACTTCAAAAAGGGTTGAAACATTGGCTAGGTAAAACATGATGGTGGTTGGTCCCTAAGGGAAAACTAGGCTTTCAAGCACATTGAGTGTGGTCCTCTTCTGTTAACCCCGGAGCTTACAACACACTTTTTTTTTTTGCACAAGTCTCTTGCACCCACCTTTTCAAACCCCCTTTTTTTTTTCTTTTTTTCAACTCCAACTTTTGGTTAGGAGTTCTTTTTCTTTCTTTTTTTTTCACTGTTTTTTCTTCCTTTGGGGCAAGAGACTATTTCTTATTTTTCCAGCTCCATACAACACAACAAGGACCATCACTCCCCCAATATTCCAACCAAAACATCCATCCCAAACTTGGCTACAACAAGATTCTCCAATTAAGCTCAAATGGGGCAACTAAGGGCAATGTTCAAACAACGAATTCAGAGTCTCAAGAAATCCTACAAGTCTCAAGAATAAAGCAAGAATCACTAAGCATGCTATGAGTGAAATCAACGCAGAACCAAGAATTGCAAGTGAGTCAGGATCCTCCAGAGAATTTTTATGGTGAAGGGTCAAAGATAGACCCTTAATGGACTCACACCGACTCCTTTCTCAAGAGACACTCGGAAGACCGAAGTCTCCTCCTCTCTTCCCCAACATGCAATCACTCATCCCCAAAAACAACAACAAGTATTCACAAAAACATTTTCAAAACTAGCAACATGTTAGAGAGCATAACTACGGGCAAAAACATGTGAGTATAGGGATGTAAAGACCCAAAAACGACTCTAACAAAACAATGCATGAATAAAAGAAAAATAAAAGTACAAAAGAAAAATATGCAAAAATGCATGAGCTAAACTAAGGGAAATAGTTTACCTCCTTTACCAATTACCATGGAGGCCTTGGATACACCTCCTTTTCCAGAATTCTGGCTCTCATTCCTTGCAAAATGCAACAAACAAACAAGCAAAATAAAACAAGACTTGGGTTGTCTCCCAAGCAGCCCTAAGTTATAGTCCTAGGTGGACTCTCCTTCCTTTGATGTTAGGAAGGAAATTCCTTACCATCACACTTCTTACCACATGAGCAAGGTAGGAACCTTGCACAAAACTTTTGGAAAAACTCCTCCCAATAGAGGGTATCATCTAAACCATCGTACCAAATCCTTGCTCCCCCTTTCAAGGAGTGAGGGAAGAGCTTAATCATGAGCTCATCACTAGTCACACCTTCCATCTCTACAAGGTGACTATCTTTAATGAATCGGGCCATGTGGGCTTGGAAATTCTCATTTTTAGACCCCCCATACTTGTTTTCACTAACAAGTTTGATGAGAGCTTGATTAAGCTCAACATATTTTTCACTTACCTTGGGGGTCTCCTTTGAAGACCTGGACAAGCTTTTGATCATATCACAAACAAAACCATCATTAATGTTAGTTTGCAAATTAGAATTGAAAACCGAAAATCTTACCTTGTCCTCACCAACTCTGAGAATGAGCTGACCCTTATCAACATCAATTTTAGCCCTACCAGTGGCTAAGAAGGGCCGGCCTAGAATGAGAGGAATCTTTGCATCCTCTTCCATGTCTAGCACCACAAAGTCCACAGGGAACACATACTTATCCACCTTCACCATAACATCTTCAATGATCCCATAAGGTGTTTTTAGGGATCGGTCCGCCATTTGTAAGGAAAGCATGGTCGGGGTGACCTCTCCTAAGTTCAGCCTTCTAAACATGCTAAGCGGCATCAAGTTGATGCTCGCTCCCAAATCACACAAGGCTTCAACAACAGTTAACCCCTCAATCTCCACTGGGATAGTGAAACTCCCAGGATCCCTTCTCTTCTTAGGCATTTTCCTTTGCAAAATGGCACTACACTCCTCGGTTATCATAATAGTTTCATCAACCTCACTCAACTTCCTTCTTTTACTTAGGATATCCTTCATGAACTTAGCATAGATAGGCATTTGCTCCAAGGCTTCAGAAAAAGGAATATTGATGTGGAGTTTCTTAAAAACTTCCAAAAACTTAGAAAACTGTTTATCCAGATTTTTCTTGACCAAAGCCTTGGGGAATGGAATCTTACTAAGTTCAGGAGAAGGAGTGCTCACAACTCTAGCTTTCACAGGTTCACTCACTCTCTTCTCCGTAGCACCCTTATATTCTTCCTGTACTTTCTCATTTTTCTCTCCCTCATCTTGTTTCTTTGACTCGTGTAACACTCTCCCACTCCTAGTGGTAACAACAGCAAAATTCTCTTGTTTAGACAAAGTTAAAGAATCGGGAGAAAACTTACCTTGAGGTATCTCGGCCATTTGCTTGGCTAGCTGGCCAAGTTGGTTCTCCAAGTTCTTGATAGCCGCCTCTTGGTTCTTATGGTTGTTGTTCATGCGGTTGATGCAACTCTCCAATAACTCCTCTAAACTCCTCTTGCAATTCACCTTTCCAACAACTTGTGTTTGGACAAGAGGTTCATGATTTGAGGATGGAACTATGCTTCCTTGAGCTATAGCTTTGGCTTCATTGCTCTCAGCATTGACAGTACACAAGTTACTAACATGAGGTCCACCACAAGACTTGCACTCCACACAAGTCATTCTTGCACCAATAGCCTTGGTCTCCTTAATATGCATTCGAATCTCCGCCACTTGTTCGGTGAGTTGCTTGTTGGAGGCCAAGAGCTTGTCATAAGCTTCCACTTCAAACTTACTCCTTCGGGTTTGGCGATCATTTTCAGAGTTCATGGCTCTCGCTGCCATCTTTTCTATTAAGTCATACCCCGGTTGTGGGGGAAGAGCATCGAACTCCCCATTTGAAGCCGCATCTAGGCCAAACCTCCAAGAGTATTGTAGACCATCATAAAATGTTGCAACCAATTCAGCTTGGGTGAGATTGTGTTGAAGACATTTCCTCAATAGCTTCTTGAAGCGCTCTCAAGCTTCATAGAGATTTTCCTCAGTGGTTTGCACAAAATTCATAATGTCTTTTTTCAACTTCCTCAAAAGAGCTCTTGGGAAGAACCTTGTTGTGAATTTTTCTGCTAGGTCTTCCCAAGTAGTGAAGCTCCCTTGAGGCTGTGAATTCAGCCATTCCTCAGCTGCATCCTTCAAAGAAAATGGAAACAAGCTCAACCGAATTGCATCCGTCGGAACATTGTTCACACGGTAAGTGTTGCAATTCCGGATGAACCTCTCCATGTGAGCATGTGGATCTTCCAAAGTACCTCCACCATATTGGTTTTGACTCACCAAGTTGATGAATGCCGGTCTCAACTTAAAGTTTCCCACTCCCTCGGGAAAGACAATGCTCCCGGGATAGTCATAACTCATGGTAGCCGAAGTGAGTTCCCGAAGAGACCGGTTGGCATTCTCAACTTCTTGTTCAAATAATCGGAGGGTGATCCCCTCTTGGATTCTTGCCTCGATATGGGCTTGCATCTCCTCCTCCGTCATTTGGCCACCCATGGTGGTGTCTCTTGTGAGAGTAGCCTGAAAGTTTGATACTAAACAGAGAAAGATTAGTAGCACCAATTCTAGACAAAGATAATAACAAAAAATAAAACCACAAACTAAAAACTTAAACCAAAAACCGCAAACAATTCCCCGGCAACGGCGCCAAAAACTTGTTGGTCAATCTGCAAGTGTACAGAATCTACCCGGTTTTAATTTATCGAACCACAGGGAATTGGTGTGGCAATTCAGTTTAAGCCTCAAGTTCATGATAGGAAAGCGAGTAAAATTCAGTTTTAAAGGTTGATTGTTTCTTGAGTTTGTAAAAAGACAAGTGATCAAGTAATAAAGCGATTGAAATTCAGAGATGAGATTGCCTTGGGTTCTTGCTCAACAAATTCAGTTTTAGCAAACCTTCCTATTCAATTAATCCTGAGACTCTCCTTGATGTTCTAGCCTAGATAGTCATCTATCGATGCCTCGTAAAGAAAACCCTTTCTAATCAAAAGTTAGATTCAATTCCTTGATAACCTAAAAATTTGCTAGAAGCACTAAGCATACAAATCAGGCCAACAAACCCCAACCCTTCCTCTATTCCTAGTAGCAAGTATAGAAGGAGTAATCTCACAACAAGTCCCAATTCTATAACAAACTATCGTTATGATTATAGAAAAGTAAGAAGCTAGCATGCATTCAAGCTTGAAAGATAAAGCATAGAAGTGAGATTCAAGGGTTTACTCAGAACATCATGAATAGAAAAGGATTGATAGCTAAAACATTCAAAGTCTTACAAAGAACCCAAAGCAAAAGGGGTTTTTAGCCAAACATGGCTATGAAATCCATGCTAGAAAATGAAGATAAAACCTGGAACATGAGACCTAGGGAAAGCTCCCAAAGCTTCAGAACTCGAGCTCTCTCTTCTAACTTATGAAACAAAATGATAAAAATGACAAAAGGTACAAAAGAAATGGCAAAAAGCCTATTTATAGGCAAACAGGTCGAGTCTGGGCGCTCAGGCGCCAATTCAGAGCGCCTGAGCGCCAATTGCATGTAAAAACATGCTCTCTGGACCCAATTGGCGCCTAGGCGCCCATTCCCCAGCGCCTAGGCGCTTAAGCTCGCCTGAAAAGGGCTTTTTGGCTTCTGAAACTCCTCTTTTCAATCCTCTTTAAGTTTTCCATCAATTCCATGCTTATTGGCCTTCTTTCTTCTCCAGTTCCTGATCTGAAACTTAACCAACAAGCCAAGGAAAATTCTAGAAGCTCAAAAAGCTTATTAGCACATGAAATCCTTCAATTAACACAATAAAACCATGCAAGACCTAAACTTTACTCAAAATGCAAGAAAACTCCCTATAAAACTACTAAATTACCAAAGCAAAATAAAGACTAAAGAAAAGATAAAAATGCATGAGAATGCATGAAACACTACATGAGACTCAACAAAAAGACTCAAAACACACAAAGAAATGACCCTAAAAACACTACTAAAATAGGGTCATCACACCACTATACTCAACGGCAGCTCGTCCTCGAGCGTAAATAACACTCGCTTGCCCTCAAGCGCAAGAAATGCTCCTAAACAAGTGCTCTCAACAAGGAATACTTCACAAAAACAGGGGGACAAAGTAACCACAGCTAGTTCCAAGAGAAAGACCCAACAACCTACTTCATGCATCTTTTGAAAAGAGAAGAGTGTAGAGTCCATTCATGAGAAACATATAGAACTAAGAATCCTAGGATGAGATGTTAATTTAGTGCACTAAGCACGCCAACAAGTTCATAGGTCCTGAATGTCATTCACTCAAGAGCAACAAAGATTTAGCATGCAAATATTCAAAGAGACTTCAAAAAGGGTTGAAACATTGGCTAGGTAAAACATGATGGTGGTTGGTCCCTAAGGGAAAACTAGGCTTTCAAGCACATTGAGTGTGGTCCTCTTCTGTTAACCCCGGAGCTTACAACACACTTTTTTTTTTTGCACAAGTCTCTTGCACCCACCTTTTCAAACCCCCTTTTTTTTTTTCTTTTTTTCAACTCCAACTTTTGGTTAGGAGTTCTTTTTCTTTCTTTTTTTTTTCACTGTTTTTTCTTCCTTTGGGGCAAGAGACTATTTCTTATTTTTCCAGCTCCATACAACACAACAAGGACCATCACTCCCCCAATATTCCAACCAAAACATCCATCCCAAACTTGGCTACAACAAGATTCTCCAATTAAGCTCAAATGGGGCAACTAAGGGCAATGTTCAAACAACGAATTCAGAGTCTCAAGAAATCCTACAAGTCTCAAGAATAAAGCAAGAATCACTAAGCATGCTATGAGTGAAATCAACGCAGAACCAAGAATTGCAAGTGAGTCAGGATCCTCCAGAGAATTTTTATGGTGAAGGGTCAAAGATAGACCCTTAATGGACTCACACCGACTCCTTTCTCAAGAGACACTCGGAAGACCGAAGTCTCCTCCTCTCTTCCCCAACATGCAATCACTCATCCCCAAAAACAACAACAAGTATTCACAAAAACATTTTCAAAACTAGCAACATGTTAGAGAGCATAACTACGGGCAAAAACATGTGAGTATAGGGATGTAAAGACCCAAAAACGACTCTAACAAAACAATGCATGAATAAAAGAAAAATAAAAGTACAAAAGAAAAATATGCAAAAATGCATGAGCTAAACTAAGGGAAATAGTTTACCTCCTTTACCAATTACCATGGAGGCCTTGGATACACCTCCTTTTCCAGAATTCTGGCTCTCATTCCTTGCAAAATGCAACAAACAAACAAGCAAAATAAAACAAGACTTGGGTTGTCTCCCAAGCAGCCCTAAGTTATAGTCCTAGGTGGACTCTCCTTCCTTTGATGTTAGGAAGGAAATTCCTTACCATCACACTTCTTACCACATGAGCAAGGTAGGAACCTTGCACAAAACTTTTGGAAAAACTCCTCCCAATAGAGGGTATCATCTAAACCATCGTACCAAATCCTTGCTCCCCCTTTCAAGGAGTGAGGGAAGAGCTTAATCATGAGCTCATCACTAGTCACACCTTCCATCTCTACAAGGTGACTATCTTTAATGAATCGGGCCATGTGGGCTTGGAAATTCTCATTTTTAGACCCCCCATACTTGTTTTCACTAACAAGTTTGATGAGAGCTTGATTAAGCTCAACATATTTTTCACTTACCTTGGGGGTCTCCTTTGAAGACCTGGACAAGCTTTTGATCATATCACAAACAAAACCATCATTAATGTTAGTTTGCAAATTAGAATTGAAAACCGAAAATCTTACCTTGTCCTCACCAACTCTGAGAATGAGCTGACCCTTATCAACATCAATTTTAGCCCTACCAGTGGCTAAGAAGGGCCGGCCTAGAATGAGAGGAATCTTTGCATCCTCTTCCATGTCTAGCACCACAAAGTCCACAGGGAACACATACTTATCCACCTTCACCATAACATCTTCAATGATCCCATAAGGTGTTTTTAGGGATCGGTCCGCCATTTGTAAGGAAAGCATGGTCGGGGTGACCTCTCCTAAGTTCAGCCTTCTAAACATGCTAAGCGGCATCAAGTTGATGCTCGCTCCCAAATCACACAAGGCTTCAACAACAGTTAACCCCTCAATCTCCACTGGGATAGTGAAACTCCCAGGATCCCTTCTCTTCTTAGGCATTTTCCTTTGCAAAATGGCACTACACTCCTCGGTTATCATAATAGTTTCATCAACCTCACTCAACTTCCTTCTTTTACTTAGGATATCCTTCATGAACTTAGCATAGATAGGCATTTGCTCCAAGGCTTCAGAAAAAGGAATATTGATGTGGAGTTTCTTAAAAACTTCCAAAAACTTAGAAAACTGTTTATCCAGATTTTTCTTGACCAAAGCCTTGGGGAATGGAATCTTACTAAGTTCAGGAGAAGGAGTGCTCACAACTCTAGCTTTCACAGGTTCACTCACTCTCTTCTCCGTAGCACCCTTATATTCTTCCTGTACTTTCTCATTTTTCTCTCCCTCATCTTGTTTCTTTGACTCGTGTAACACTCTCCCACTCCTAGTGGTAACAACAGCAAAATTCTCTTGTTTAGACAAAGTTAAAGAATCGGGAGAAAACTTACCTTGAGGTATCTCGGCCATTTGCTTGGCTAGCTGGCCAAGTTGGTTCTCCAAGTTCTTGATAGCCGCCTCTTGGTTCTTATGGTTGTTGTTCATGCGGTTGATGCAACTCTCCAATAACTCCTCTAAACTCCTCTTGCAATTCACCTTTCCAACAACTTGTGTTTGGACAAGAGGTTCATGATTTGAGGATGGAACTATGCTTCCTTGAGCTATAGCTTTGGCTTCATTGCTCTCAGCATTGACAGTACACAAGTTACTAACATGAGGTCCACCACAAGACTTGCACTCCACACAAGTCATTCTTGCACCAATAGCCTTGGTCTCCTTAATATGCATTCGAATCTCCGCCACTTGTTCGGTGAGTTGCTTGTTGGAGGCCAAGAGCTTGTCATAAGCTTCCACTTCAAACTTACTCCTTCGGGTTTGGCGATCATTTTCAGAGTTCATGGCTCTCGCTGCCATCTTTTCTATTAAGTCATACCCCGGTTGTGGGGGAAGAGCATCGAACTCCCCATTTGAAGCCGCATCTAGGCCAAACCTCCAAGAGTATTGTAGACCATCATAAAATGTTGCAACCAATTCAGCTTGGGTGAGATTGTGTTGAAGACATTTCCTCAATAGCTTCTTGAAGCGCTCTCAAGCTTCATAGAGATTTTCCTCAGTGGTTTGCACAAAATTCATAATGTCTTTTTTCAACTTCCTCAAAAGAGCTCTTGGGAAGAACCTTGTTGTGAATTTTTCTGCTAGGTCTTCCCAAGTAGTGAAGCTCCCTTGAGGCTGTGAATTCAGCCATTCCTCAGCTGCATCCTTCAAAGAAAATGGAAACAAGCTCAACCGAATTGCATCCGTCGGAACATTGTTCACACGGTAAGTGTTGCAATTCCGGATGAACCTCTCCATGTGAGCATGTGGATCTTCCAAAGTACCTCCACCATATTGGTTTTGACTCACCAAGTTGATGAATGCCGGTCTCAACTTAAAGTTTCCCACTCCCTCGGGAAAGACAATGCTCCCGGGATAGTCATAACTCATGGTAGCCGAAGTGAGTTCCCGAAGAGACCGGTTGGCATTCTCAACTTCTTGTTCAAATAATCGGAGGGTGATCCCCTCTTGGATTCTTGCCTCGATATGGGCTTGCATCTCCTCCTCCGTCATTTGGCCACCCATGGTGGTGTCTCTTGTGAGAGTAGCCTGAAAGTTTGATACTAAACAGAGAAAGATTAGTAGCACCAATTCTAGACAAAGATAATAACAAAAAATAAAACCACAAACTAAAAACTTAAACCAAAAACCGCAAACAATTCCCCGGCAACGGCGCCAAAAACTTGTTGGTCAATCTGCAAGTGTACAGAATCTACCCGGTTTTAATTTATCGAACCACAGGGAATTGGTGTGGCAATTCAGTTTAAGCCTCAAGTTCATGATAGGAAAGCGAGTAAAATTCAGTTTTAAAGGTTGATTGTTTCTTGAGTTTGTAAAAAGACAAGTGATCAAGTAATAAAGCGATTGAAATTCAGAGATGAGATTGCCTTGGGTTCTTGCTCAACAAATTCAGTTTTAGCAAACCTTCCTATTCAATTAATCCTGAGACTCTCCTTGATGTTCTAGCCTAGATAGTCATCTATCGATGCCTCGTAAAGAAAACCCTTTCTAATCAAAAGTTAGATTCAATTCCTTGATAACCTAAAAATTTGCTAGAAGCACTAAGCATACAAATCAGGCCAACAAACCCCAACCCTTCCTCTATTCCTAGTAGCAAGTATAGAAGGAGTAATCTCACAACAAGTCCCAATTCTATAACAAACTATCGTTATGATTATAGAAAAGTAAGAAGCTAGCATGCATTCAAGCTTGAAAGATAAAGCATAGAAGTGAGATTCAAGGGTTTACTCAGAACATCATGAATAGAAAAGGATTGATAGCTAAAACATTCAAAGTCTTACAAAGAACCCAAAGCAAAAGGGGTTTTTAGCCAAACATGGCTATGAAATCCATGCTAGAAAATGAAGATAAAACCTGGAACATGAGACCTAGGGAAAGCTCCCAAAGCTTCAGAACTCGAGCTCTCTCTTCTAACTTATGAAACAAAATGATAAAAATGACAAAAGGTACAAAAGAAATGGCAAAAAGCCTATTTATAGGCAAACAGGTCGAGTCTGGGCGCTCAGGCGCCAATTCAGAGCGCCTGAGCGCCAATTGCATGTAAAAACATGCTCTCTGGACCCAATTGGCACCTAGGCGCCCATTCCCCAGCGCCTAGGCGCTTAAGCTCGCCTGAAAAGGGCTTTTTGGCTTCTGAAACTCCTCTTTTCAATCCTCTTTAAGTTTTCCATCAATTCCATGCTTATTGGCCTTCTTTCTTCTCCAGTTCCTGATCTGAAACTTAACCAACAAGCCAAGGAAAATTCTAGAAGCTCAAAAAGCTTATTAGCACATGAAATCCTTCAATTAACACAATAAAACCATGCAAGACCTAAACTTTACTCAAAATGCAAGAAAACTCCCTATAAAACTACTAAATTACCAAAGCAAAATAAAGACTAAAGAAAAGATAAAAATGCATGAGAATGCATGAAAGACTACATGAGACTCAACAAAAAGACTCAAAACACACAAAGAAATGACCCTAAAAACACTACTAAAATAGGGTCATCAGTCATATTAGTAAATGAGGAGGGATATATTGACTCCAGGAGTCAATTAAAAAATCTACTCCCACTCTTAACCGTTGGATTATATTAAAATAGAAGGGTTGAGACTAAAATGTAAAAAACTCTCACGCGACCCTGTTCCGGTCTAAAACTCCGGTCAGGGCTAAGCAATTAAGCAACAAAAGTAGAATATGATAAAGTAGCAAAATGAGTAAAAAGTGTTGGATCCCCCACCGCTTGGGCGGTGTCCTCTTTATATATTATGAGGTTCTAACCCGTTTGGGTCATGGGTCGCCTGGCCCAATAGTACAAATTCGGTAAGCCCACGAGATTACAAAAGGTTGTTAGCCCAATAACAGTACACAAGCCCACAAGACACCTAATCTTAAAAGCCCTTTTAAGATGCAGCGTGTCTTTTAAGTAAGCCCACAATACAATATTCAACGCCCCTTAACATATAAAGTTAATAACACTAAACTTAGATAACTAGTACATGCAAAAGATGACACATAATAAACGACATAAACTTCGCCCTTGTAACAAGCAAAGGAAGCCTCGCCTTTTTCAATAAGCAAAAGAAGCTTCGCCCTTGTCGATTATTGCAGTTACTTCACCTGCTATCTTTTTCAAGACTCTGACTGAGATCTTTTCCCGTCACTTCACTATCATATTCCTGTCAGAATTACAAACAAGATATGCAAATATTTTGAAACTTGAAACTATCAACTACACCTCATGATGAAACAAAGCCTGACAGTTCCCCAAAACCCATATCCACTCAGCATTTAATTCCCACTGACATTTCTTTATCAAACGGTACAAAAGTAATAATTATTTAACTTAAACTCTACACACCCATTCATTTTCGAAAGACGTTTCGCAGGTAAAAATTGATGGACCATTAAGAGACACGTCTTGGAAATTACCACCTCTACTAAAGGGTGAATCGACGCGCCTGCTCTTCACCACACTATAAAGCTTGACCCTACAAACCTTTTTCTTACCATTCTCCCCTCTTCTTACTCCCCAGTAATTTTCTCTATAATTCCAAAGAACATCCGCTGCCTTGCCTCAAGTGCTTGAAGAATTTCTGGGAATTTCACCAGAAACACTTCCCATCTCCTTCCAGATCTTGTCATCTCCCTTCCTGGTAATCTCTTCTTCCCCTCAACTTTTATTCATCTTTTCTATTTTTCTCTATTTTTCATACCCTGTCTACTCCCATTTCTCTTAAGCCCTTCCCCTGTCAAACTTAAAATCACCCTATCACTTTCTGAAGATAGATAATTTTCCCCAAAACTTAGAACTTGATTACCTAACCTACTTCGTCACTTACTCACATAAAACTCCTACCTGACAAACCCCATTTCCTCTTGATTTCAGGAAACCTTGCTCTAAAAAATGGTTGCGAAAAATCCTCGTAAATCACCTAAGAAACGTAAAGAACCTCCAGTCGCTGACTCCTTATGGATCTCACGGTCAATTGCTACTAGATACAGCGACTTCCGCACTATCCCCAAAGTGATGGATTTGATAACCAAATATAATTTTAGGGCTGAAGGTAATGACGCACACTTAGACATAGTTGCCTGCGCCCCTGATGAACCCTGTTGTTTCGGTAAACCTGACCCTAATGGTAAAAATCACACTTACCACTTTAAAACTATGTTCCAAGACCTTGAATACAAACTCCCCCTTCCTGACTTTACCTGCTCCAGCTTAACCTTAATGAACATCGCCCCTACCCAACTTTCCGCTAATGGTTGGGCTTACCTTCGAGCCTTTGAATTATTATGCATCTGCCTAGGCATAATACCGACCTGCAAAAAGTTTTTCTCCTTTTTCGAAACTTCCGGCATGAAGGTGAAGGGCGAATATATTTCCCTGTCCTCTGCCAGGGGGCGCGGGGTATTCACTCTCTTTAGGAGTAATTTTAAACATTGGAAATCCAAGTTTTTCAAATTAAAAGAGTCAGAACAAAGTAGGGATGTTTTCTACTTTGATGATGGAACCCCCCGATTCCCCTTTTATTGGACCGACCAACCCCAACTTATCCATGCTATTCCCGAATCCTCATTAACCATTGAGGAAAAATTTGAAGTGGACTTCTTGTCAACAATTCACTTGAACTTGTATGACTTTTACGAAGCATTCAAACAAAGAAACTTAGCCCAATTCGTTGGTAAGATTTTTTCTTTGAAACTTGACTCGCCCGATTCTTGTATAAATCTTAACTGTTGTTTTCTTTTTTCTGTATATTTCAGCAAAGATGTCTCACCTTTCTGAGGATGACATTCTCCGTTTTCGCCGGGAACAACAGGCGTTGAAGAAAAAGCAATCCCCTGCCAAGACTCTGACCGAACCTGAAGGAAGCCATTCTGAAACCGACAAGAACCCAGCCCAACAAAGAAGAAAAAGGTCCCAAAATTCTGAGAAGCCCATTGAGAAGACTACAGTACAGGCTTCAATGGAGAAATTTGTGGGGAAAAGCCCTAAACTGTATGAATCCTCCAGCGCTCCGCCCCCTTCCTGGAAGCATGAGTTAAGAGAATTTGAAGACAAGACCTCTGAAGAAGTCACATCCCTCTGGGATTCCAAAATCAACTTCAACACGCTGGTAGAAACAAACCTCGTGTTCGAAGCAGATAGGGAGAAGATAAGAAAAATTGGGCTGCCGGAAGCTTGTCAAGCTGTCATGACCAAAAGTTTGGAAATTGCTGCTATTTCCAAAATGATAGAGATTGAATCCAACAATTTTGATGGACTCTCCAGTGCCAAGAAGCTTGAGGACAAAGAGAAAGAAAATGCAAAATTGAAGTCCACCATGAAACTGTTGGAGAAATCTAACAAAGCCCAAGAGAAGAAAGCCGCAGATCTGGCTTTAGAACTTGAAAAATTGAAAAAGACTTTGGAAGAGGGTGAAGCCTTACTGAAGGCGAAAGAAGAAGAAACACAAAAAATGAAGGAGGAGGCGAACTCTTTGGCCTCAGAAAAACAAACTTTGAACAAGACTGTTGATGATCTCTCTGCCGAAGCGGCCTCTCTGAAAGCCTCAATTCTATCCCAACTTGAAACTGGCTTCAACAAAGCTAAGGAACAAATCTTGTTCCTCAATCCCGACATGTCTATCAAGACCGAAGGCATTGATCCTTATGCTAGGATCATTGAAGGAAAATTAATCACGCCCAACTTTGATGAAGAAGAAGAAGAAGAAGAACAGGAAGAAGAAGAAGAAGAAGAAGAAGAAGAAGAAGACAAGGACAACAACAACAACAACAACAACAACAACAAAGAGGGTGAAGGGGAAAGCAATTAACCCCTTCGTGAGAAAAGTTGAAATGATATTTTGTTTCCCGTTGGTCTTATACCAAACGGTTGACTTAGTTTCCTGCTTTCTTACTTCCTGCATCTCCCGCTTTAATTTAAATGTAACGCCCCCCTTTAATATTAATGCAACAAAGTTTAAGTTTAAAATCTAAGTGTCACCCCTACACTATGCTTTTATATCACTTATCTTCATCTAAAATCTTCCCATTCCTTCTTAAAAAACAATAACTCAATAATCTAATTCGAAGGTTATTGTGTTCTCTAAACTTAAAGTACTGCACCAACAGTATGAGAATATGAAAATAATTTACTGCGAAAATACCTTTCATCTGGATTCGTTTATCCGCAAGGCGTTGGCCTTAACAAGTTGTCTACTTTATAAAGAAGGCTTTAACAAATTCTTCAAAACTCGAAGCCCTGGGCTTATCAAAATTTTCTATTTCAAGAAAAATTGATTTTTCTTTAACAACTATTCTTTGAATTCATAAGGCCTTTGCATTTTGAAGTAAATCAAAAATAAAAAGATCAGAAGCGCAATTTGTTCTGATATAGAAATTTGCTCGCTTGGAGACTTTGTGCTTAAGTTGGACAATCTTAATCAGAGTTAAGGCTATGCTTATGAATTCGTGGCCAAACGCTCTAGTTTTAAGAGACTTACTCTTTCTCAATTGTCTGGAATCGCCCAATTGATAGACCTAAGTTGACAAGTAACTTAAATGCTAACAAAGCACTCAAGAAATTTTTAAAGGTTATGCCTCGTTAAAAACTCTCCCGCCTGGGGTAGAGAAAAGAGTGCATACCTGTTTTTTCATTAAAATTTAACATCATGCCTCGTTAAAAACTCTCCCTAATGGGTAGAGAAAAGAGTGCATGCTACTGAGTCTTACTAAACAACCACATAGTCTTGGCACTTAAACAAGTACAGAAACCACCAAACAAATGAACACGACGTAGTCTTTGAACAAAATAAAACACACTGAAACGAAATGAACAGAACACAACTTTAACTGTAGTAGTAGCGCAAGTGTTGGGCGTTCCATGCTCTTGGAACCCTGCGCCCAGAAAACTCCTCCAAGTGGTAAGCCCCTTGTCCCAAATCTCGCAGAATTCTATATGGACCTTCCCAGTTAGGTGTCAGCTTTGAATCAGTTGGACTCTTTGCCTTTCTGCGTAATACCAAATCGCCCACTTTCATGCTCCTAGGCACCACTCGAGTATTATAACGCCTTTCTGACCTTTGTTTAACTGCAGCCTCCCTTAAACGAACTTCTACCTTTACCTCATCTGCCAAGTTCAAATCCACTAGAACATTTTCTTGATTCTGGTTTTCTTCATATGTAGCCACTCGAAAAGTCATGTCTTGTATTTCCACTGGAATCATCGCATCAACTCCATAAGCAAGCTTGAAAGGTGTTTCTCCAGTAGTAGATTGGGGTGTTGTGTTGTAAGCCCAAACCACTGTGACCAATTTATCTGCCCATAATCATTTTGCTTCGCCCAATCTTTTCTTCACACCATTCAAAATCACCTTGTTTGCTGCTTCAACCTGCCCATTAGATTGTGGGTGTTCCACTGAGGCAAACCTGTTCTCAATCCCCATCTCTGCACAAAAATCTCTGACCTTCCTGCTTGTAAACTGTGTTCCATTATCAGAAACAATGGTTGCTGGCACTCCAAACCTGCAGATTATCTTCCTCCAATAAAATTTCTTAACCTTCTCAGCTGTAATCTTCGCCATTGACTCTGCTTCAATCCACTTTGTGAAATAATCCACTGCCACCAAAACAAACTTGACTTGCGCCCCTGCTGGAGTGAATGGACCCAAAATATCTACGCCTCACATTGCAAATGGCCATGAAGAACTCATTGAGCTTAAAACTTCAGGAGGCGCCTTATGAAGATCAGCAAAAACTTGACACTTTTCACATTTCTTAACATATTCCATACAATCGCCCTTTAAAGTTGGCCAATAAAATCCTGCCATCAACACCTTCGAAGCCAAAGATCTTCCCCCTATATGACTGGCACAAACTCCCTCATGTACCTCAAACATAATTCTTTCTGCATCCTCTTTACTAACACATCTTAACAGTGGAACTCCAACGCCCCTTTTGTAAAGTTGTCCACCCATCATTGTGTAGCGACTCGCTTCTCGAATCTGATCCTTTGAAAATAGAGCTAAGTCTGATCCATCCGCTTCCAGACACATTCGAATTCTATCCATCCAATCTAGAGTTGCTCCGCCCGTTGCCATCACAACATCATCCTCTTTCACACTTGGACCCTTTAAAGTCTCTTGAATCACAGACTTGTTGTTACCTGGTTTCTTTGTGCTTGCTAGTTTGGATAATATGTCAGCCCTTGTACTTTCCTCTCTTGGAACATGATTTACCTGAAACTTGTCCATCTGCTTCAACAATTCTTGAACCTTTACCAAATACTTAGCCAACTGAACATCCTTCGCCTGATAATCTCCCTTTATCTGATTTGCCACAAGCTGAGAATCAGTTTTTATTACAATACAGCGTACATTCATCTCCAAAGCAAGCCTCACCCCTGCTATTATTGCTTCATATTCCGCTTGATTGTTGCTCGCCTTGAAGTCAAACTTGAGAGATTTCTCAATAATTACTCCGCCTGGTCCCTCCAAAACTATACAAGCTCCACTTCCTTTCAAATTTGATGAACCATCAACAGACAAAAACCATTCCTCTTCTTCTGATACTCTTTCTTCTGGAGACATCTCATTCACAAAATCTATTAAACCCTGCGCCTTTATTTGTCCCTTCTTCTCAAACACTATACCAAATTCTGGCAATTCGACAGCCTAAGAAACCATACGCCCTGCTAAATCAGGCTTTTGAAGTACTTGGCGTAGGGGAAAGTCAGTTTTGACTTTGATTTGAAAACCTTGAAAATAAGGCCTCAACTTTCGGGCGGTGATAATCAAAGCTAGTGCAGCTTTTTCTATTTTTTGATACCTTGACTCAGCCCCTTGTAAAGCATGGCTCACAAAATATATAATTCTCAACTCCTCTTTACATTCTTGCAATAAGACAGAACTCACAACATTATCTGATATGGAAATGAAAATTGACAACGGAATACCTGGAATTGGTTTTGACAATATAGGTGGCTTAGCCAGATGCTCCTTTAGAGTTTGGAAAGCCTGCTCGCACTCATCTGTCCATTGAAAAGCTTTGTTCTTCCTCAAACACTGAAAGAATGGAGCCGCCTTACTCCCTGAGCATGGTAAAAATCGTGACAAAGCCGCAATCCTTCCTGTTAGCTTCTGTACTTCTTTCACTGATGTTGGGCTCTGCATGTCCAAAATTGCTTTGCACTTATCGGGATTAACTTCAATTCCTCTTCTAGTAATCATAAAGCCCAAAAATTTTCCACTCTGAATTCCAAAAGAGCATTTTTCCGGATTCAAACGCATGTTATGCTTCCTGATTTCTCCAAAAGCCTCGGCCAAGTCCATACAATGACCGCCCATTTCCTCTGATTTGACCACCATATCATCCACATAAATTTCCATGTTACGCCCTACTTGCTTTTCAAAGACTCTGTCCATCAATCGCTGATAAGTTGCTCCTGCATTCTTAAGCCCAAACGACATGGTTTGATAGCAATAATTTGCTTGGTTTGTCATAAATGTTGTCTTCTCTTCATCTGGCGCGTACATTCGAATTTGATGATAGCCCGAATATGCGTCCATCAAACTCAACATTCCAAATCCTGAAGCCCGATCTACCAGCTTATCTATGTTTGGCAGTGGATATGAATCCTTTGGACAATGCTTGTTTAAATCTGTATAATCTGTGCACATTCGCCATTTTCCATTACTCTTCTTGACCATGACAACATTAGCCAACCAAGTAGGATACTTAACTTCCCTTATAAAACCTGCATCAATTAACTTGTTAGTTTCTGTTTTTACTGCCAGTGCTTTCTCTTCGCCCATTTTACGCTTCAACTGGGCGATTGGCTTCACACCAGGATTCAATGCCAATTTGTGGCAAATGAACTCTGGATCAATTCCTGGAAGATCTCGTGCACTCCAAGCAAATAAGTCCATGTTCTCAGCTAACAATTGCACCAGTCTGCTTTCCTGGATTGGAGTTAAGTTTACCCCGACTTTCAAATTCCTTTCGCCCACTTTCACTGTCTTTGTCTCCTCTTCTGGAGTCATCTTGAAATCAGAAAAGCCCTCTCTCGGGTCCAAACTAACCTCATCTTGATCAACATCAACCCCAAAAACTCTATGTCCCTCCTTCACTGCTCTTTTTCCCATGTGATCATACTGCTTGAAACTGTCGGAATAGCATTTCCTGGCAACCACCTGATCAGCCTTCAAAGTTCCAACTCCGCCCTTGTCCAATGGATACTTAACTGTTAAATGTCTTTTTGAAATAATCGCCCCAAGTTTGTTGAGCGATGGTCTTCCAATAAGCACATTATACGGCGATGTACACTGTACTACAAGAAACTTAATGGCAAAGGCTTTCTCATTTTTACCTTCACCAAACACGGTATTTAGCTCCACATACCCTCTAATAAATACTTTCTCACTTGAGAAGCCAACAAACGCCCCATCATATGGTAATAAATCAGTTTCTGTAAGCCCTAACTTTTCAAATGCATCGCCATATATCAAATCTGCAGAACTCCCCTGATCCAACAGTACCCTCTCAATTTCGTAATCAGCAACTTTTAACATCACCACAATGGGATCATCTTCATGAGGCTGAACTCCCTCAAAATCTCTAACAGTAAATGTAATATCGGGCTGATTGATTCCCCAGTTTCCCCAATCATTTGCATAGACAGCATTGATGGAATGAACATACATTTTTCTTGAAGAATTAGTCATACCACCTCCTCGAAATCCTCCGAATATAGAATGAATGCGCCCTTTAGTTTCACCTCCAGCTTGCTTCTTTGGTTCAGATTCTTCAATCTCTTTCCCTGTGTCATCACGCTTCGTTGAGGTTCCAGCTCCCTCTGACTCCTTTCGCCCATCCAGTTGACGCATGTAAACTGCCTTTATCAAAGCCTCAATTTCTTTCTTTAGGGTAAAACAATCATCTGTATTGTGTCCCGCGATTCGGTGATACTCACACCACTTACTTCTGTCCACGTTGCCTGGTGGGCGTTTTGGTTGAAGGTGTGAAAAACGACTAGAAGGGGGGGTTGAATAGCGTTTTCAATATAAAAACTTTCCCCTTAAGATTTAAAGTAAATCTTTTCGGTTTCTCTACGATAGATGGTGCAGCGGATAAAGATAGAGAGAAGAGAAAAGCACACAAGTATTTTATCCTGGTTCACTTGATAAATCCCTCAAGCTAATCCAGTCCACCCGTTAAGGTGATTTCTTCCTTCTTAGAATGAAGGCAATCCACTAATCAGATAATTGTTACAACTGCACTTGAAACCTACAAGTGACTAACAATACACTGACTTAGCTGTCACTAAGATTCACTCTCTTAGTCTTCTCTAGGATCCGATCAACCTTGATCTCCTAAAGGAATCACCACTAAGATTCACTCTCTTAGTCTTCTTAAGGATACTGACCTACCCGGTCCCTTAAGGAAAATCAAACAACTGTTTGAGGTTGGTGTTTACAAAGGTTTTTTTTAAATAAGCTGAGTGTAAACTAAATAAGAACAGATGAAGAAAGTAGAGGCTTGAATCTTTTCTTGTATTGCAGCTCTTTGTTTTCTCTCACTTAGCTTTCTTCTTTTCTTCAGCCTTTTATAGTCCAAGGTGCAAAGGATATTTCTGTTGAGAGAATATGACCGTTGGAGGGCATTTCTGGAACTTCCAGAACCTGCTGTGGCTGAACCTTGGTAGGTAGGCTTTTCAGAATAGTACACTGCTCTTGTACTTCTCGATAGAGACATTTGCCTTTAACCATTGACTTCTGATCAGAGTTATGCTTCGTGTTGGAACTTGTGAAGCTTGGTGATCAGATTCAGAGGGATGCTTGGATCCTCTGACCTTCGTAACTTCTGCTTCTGGACCTTCAGAGCTTCTGAACCTTCAGAGCCTCTGGTCCCTCAGAGCTTCTGGTCTTCAGATCTTCTGATCCTCTGATCTTCTGATCCTCTGATCCTCTGATCCTCAGATCCTCTGATCTTCAGATCCTCTGATCTTCAGATCCTCTGATCTTCAGATCTTCTGATCCTCTGATCTTCTGATCCTCTGATCTTCTGATCCTCAGATCCTCTGATCTTCAGATCCTCTGATCTTCTGATCCTCAGATCCTCTGATCTTCAGATCCTCTGATCTTCTGATCCTCTGATCTTCAGATCCTCTGATCCTCAGATCCTCTGATCTTCAGAACTTCTGACGAATATATCTTCTGGTGTCAGAATCAGAACCTGTTTGTCAAAACACTCAAGACAAACATTAGAGTATCATAGTTGTTCATCCACAAATAAATACTTGTTATCATCAAAACATAGAGTTGTACCACATGACCAAATCTTGATCTTACAATCTCCCCCTTTTTGATGATGACAAAACCATGTATTTTGATGAACAACTCTAAACAAATAAACTGAATACACTCAGAGTATAAGGTATCAGAGTTAAAACTTATCCTGATGTGTATAGTTTATCTTGCTCCTTCTGAATCCAAGACTCGTGCTTGATTCTGAGCTAAGCTCCCCCTGAATCTAATACTTAATATCAATGTTAGTAATATCTAGATTCTGAGCTAAATAAAATAGGAGTTGTCAAGATACTATAAGTTCTCCCCCTTTTTGTCATAAGCAAAAAGAATGAAGGTGGAAAAAAAAAAATAGTAAGAGCAAAAGACGAAATACTCCCCCTCAGAAGGAATACCAAGGGATACTTGGCTGCTGATTAGTATATCTTCTTATGAGAGCAGAAGTGTCAAAGTCCAGAGGTTCTGGTGACATCTCCATTCTGGAAAAAATTCCATCTTCAGATGCTTCAGAATGAGAAGCTATGAACCTACTCTTCTTCTGATGACGCAAGTCAGAAGTTGTAGTAGCATCTTCTGATGTTGTTGCTTCTGGTTTGACAAGTTCTGAGTCTTTGTTTCTATCTGAAACAGTCATGCTCATCTCTACAAGCTTTTTCAGCTAGCTTTGACTTGACCAAATCTTACTCTACTGATGCCTCCAAGATTAACTTCACCTTCAGGTTCAAGTTTTGGATCTTGGGACATATGTCTTTCTCCCGTCATGTGTTGCTTGCATCCACTGTCCAGGTTCCATGGTTGGAGTTTCGATGGACCTATTGAAGATATCTGCAACATATATAATATTATCCCTAGGTACCCACTTTCTGGGTCCTTTCTTGTTAGTTAGCCCAGAAGTTCTGACAACTTTGGGTCTTTCAGCAGGATAATGGAAAGGAATTTGAGCATGATATTTTGACATAGAGAAGGTTCCTTTCTTAAGAGATGATGCAGCAACTTCAGAAGGTTTAGAATAACCAATGTCATATATTCCATTTCTGCTTACGCCATAGATCATTGAAGCCATTAAGCTTCTGTCTACGCTTTTAGCTAGGAATCTTTGAAAAGACTTTTCATACTTAGACTCATTTCTACAATCAGAGGAATCACAGGCAACAATTTCTTCTAACTTAGCAATCTGGTTCTTAAGCACAGAGTTAGAATTGATCAAGGCATGATTATCATTTTTCAAATCAGAATTAATTTTCTCATGTTCGGAAGGAGTCTTGGAAACAGCAGATAAGTCCTTTTTCAGCTTCTTATGCTTAGACAATAAGGAGTTATACTTATCCATGATATCAGACAATGCATGTTTCAGTTCAGAGGTAGAGAAAGAAGCGAATACCTCATTTTCATCGTCTGAGGTAGGATCTCCTTCTGATGCTGAGTCAGAGTCAACAGCATCCTTTGACTCTGCTCCTTTGTCTTTGATAATAGCCATGAGTCCTTGAACTTCACCATCAGAGTCAACATCCTCTGACTCTGATTCATCAAAAGTCACCATCAGACTCTTCTTGGTCTTGAAGTGCTTCTTTGGCCTTTTGTCCTTTGATGAACCTTTGTATTTGCTCTGCCTGTGCTTCCAGATGCAGTTGAGCTTTCTGGATATCAGAGTCAGCTCATCTTCATCAGAATCTTCAGAGGCTTCTTCAGATTCTTCTCCTTCTGCTTGGAGAGCCTTAGCCTTTTCAGATTTGGATTTCATGGCTATAGACTTCTTCTTCTGATCCTGATGTTCAGCACGCTTTAGTTCATGACACTTCAGTATGCTTATGAGTTCTTCCAAACTCATCTGCTCAACATCTCTAGTTAGCTCCAAGGAAGTTATCAAAGGCATCCAGCTTTCAGGAAGACCTCTAAGGATCCTCATGACATGATCCACAGTGGTGTAGCTATTGCTGAGGGGTCTTATTCCAGCAATAATCAACTGGAATCTGGAAAACATATCCTCAATGGATTCGTCAGGTTCCATTTGGAAGGATTCATATTTCTGGATCAAAGACAGTGTCTTTGATTCTTTCACTTTCTTGTTTCCTTCATGAGACATCTTCAAGGATTCAAAGATGCCCTTGGCGGAATCACGATCAGTAATTTTCTCATATTCTTCATATGAAATGGCACTTTGCAGAATAGCTCTTGATCGGTGATGATCTCTGAATTCCTTCTTTTGATCTTCACTCATCTTCTTCCTTGGGATCTTTACACCATGTACATCAACAGGAGGGGTGTAGCCATCAACAACAAAATCCCAAAGATCTTTTCTTGTATTGCAGCTCTTTGTTTTCTCTCACTTAGCTTTCTTCTTTTCTTCAGCCTTTTATAGTCCAAGGTGCAAAGGATATTTCTGTTGAGAGAATATGACCGTTGGAGGGCATTTCTGGAACTTCCAGAACCTGCTGTGGCTGAACCTTGGTAGGTAGGCTTTTCAGAATAGTACACTGCTCTTGTACTTCTCGATAGAGACATTTGCCTTTAACCATTGACTTCTGATCAGAGTTATGCTTCGTGTTGGAACTTGTGAAGCTTGGTGATCAGAGTCAGAGGGATGCTTGGATCCTCTGACCTTCGTAACTTCTGCTTCTGGACCTTCAGAGCCTCTGGTCCCTCAGAGCTTCTGGTCTTCAGATCTTCTGATCCTCTGATCTTCTGATCCTCTGATCCTCTGATCCTCAGATCCTCTGATCTTCAGATCCTCTGATCTTCAGATCCTCTGATCTTCAGATCTTCTGATCCTCTGATCTTCTGATCCTCTGATCTTCTGATCCTCAGATCCTCTGATCTTCAGATCCTCTGATCTTCTGATCCTCTGATCTTCTGATCCTCTGATCCTCTGATCCTCAGATCCTCTGATCTTCAGAACTTCTGACGAATATATCTTCTGGTGTCAGAATCAGAACCTGTTTGTCAAAACACTCAAGACAAACATTAGAGTATCATAGTTGTTCATCCACAAATAAATACTTGTTATCATCAAAACATAGAGTTGTACCACATGACCAAATCTTGATCTTACATTGGTTGTTTAGGAAAACGAATTGTGTTAGCCTCCAAACACATGTGCAATGCTTCAGTTAAATTAACCGCAAGTGGGGTCGACCTGTCTTGTTGGTTTCTGGTCCACGTCATCGACTGTCCATAACCACGATTTCCATAAGGCTGAGCACGATTTCGAAAATTAGAGCGGTTATCAAAACGACTTGAATTATTGTAACTTCTTTCTCCTTTTGTAACTGCTCCGCCCGAACGTTGATCGTTAACCGCCGCCTTTTTCGAATCTGACTGTTGTTGTTGGCCAGTAACCGCCGCACTCTTGCGGTTTCTCTTTATGCGATCACTTTGCTCCTCTCGAATGAAACCTTGTACCCTGCTTCGCAACTCTGCCATTGTCTCTACGGGCTTACGACTCAAACTGCTGTTCAGACTTCCTGATTGAAGGCCCAATTCAAAAGCAGCAATACAAATCTCTGGCATTTTATCCTCCAAATGCACTGATAATTGATTGAAACGCCCCATAAAAGATTGAAGGCTTTCATTATGCCTCTGTTCCAAATTAAATAAAGCTGCTGGGGTCACTTTCTGGGCGCGACTAGTTGAGAATTGGGACAAAAATTTCGCCGATAAATCCATGAACCCTGCAATTGAACGCGGTGGAAGCGTTGTAAACCAAGTCATTGCTGACTTTTTGAGAGTTGAAGGAAGCATTTTACACTTCAGAGCATCTGAAGCGCCCACAATAACCATTTTAGTGTTGAAATACACTAAATGATCCTTTGGGTCAGAATCTCCGTAATAAGAATTAAGAACCAAAGTCTTCAAGTTATCTGGAACGGTTGTGTTTGCAATGTCTTCTGTGAACGGTTGAAAATCTACCACCATCTCTGCCATTCTACGATCGCCCTCATGCAAGCCCCGATCTTGATTGATCTCAGCAAGTTGAGTTTGCAGTTGTTGATTGTGTTGACGAAGATCAGTTAGATCCGCCATGATCTGTTGCAAAATGTCGGGCGGAACATTTTCATGGTTAACATGATTGTCCCTTCCGTTTGCTCCAGATCGATTCACCATTTTTAGTGAGTTTGAAGCCTAGGATTGAATTCCTCGGCCCCACGGTGGGCGCCAATGTTCCGGTCTAAAACTCCGTTCAGGGCTAAGCAATTAAGCAACAAAAGTAGAATATGATAAAGTAGCAAAATGAGTAAAAAGTGTTGGATCCCCCACCGCTTGGGCGGTGTCCTCTTTATATATTATGAGGTTCTGACCCGTTTGGGTCATGGGTCGCCTGGCCCAATAGTACAAATTCGGTAAGCCCATGAGATTAGAAAAGGTTGTTAGCCCAATAACAGTACAGACCCCTCCTTGCCCTGGCCGCACACCCCATCTGAAAGTCCACATCCACTGCAAAGCGAAAGAGATGGCTCGCCCCACCCACATCATTAATCTCCTGAAGAAGGCGAGGGTGCTCAAAGAGATGACTCGCATGGTTAATCCCGTATTTTTTTGTTCTGTTTTTCTTTTCATTGTATACGGGATTTTAGCACCCTTGTGCTATCTTTTATATCTATTCTATTAGAACCCCTTGTTTCATTTCTGAGTTGTGTATGACTCAACTTTGAATTTCAATTTGTTTAGATCCTTAATTATGTGAATTTCAAATTTCAATTATAATATATAGTAGAAAATTTGTTGACATTTGTATTTGTAATGTAACCTTGTATGGCATGAATTGTAATCCTGTTACAAGATTTGACTTGTTGGATACAAATAGAAGTAAGCCTGCACTTTACAGTGAAAAGGGACGAGCTGAGATGCAACAAGAGGAAGATGAAAATACAGAAAGGAAAGAAGATTCAAGCTTTGTATCTACGTGATTGAGGAAACTCGATTGATTTGGGGAGAAACTTTCAAGCTTTGTATCCACATGATTTTTGGCATGGGTTGTGCGGCCAGCCAGGAAGCCTGCGTACATACACAGTGATGAGTAGAATAGGTCACGTGAGAGTTTATTACCTTTTAATATAATCCAACGGTTAAGAGTGAGAGTAGATTTTTTAATTGACTTCTAGAGTCAATATATTTCATTATATTTCAGAAAAAGAGCATACAATCAATCATCTTAAACTTTGTATTTTTTAATAGATGAATATCTCGAAACCTTACACTTAAATTTGATTGATCCATAAACTCTCACTAAAAATGAATAGAATGACCTATTTTAGCGATAGTAGAAGTTTAAGGATCAAATAAAAATTATGCGTGCTTATTTGTAAAAAGTAAAAAGATTGAGATGGTTAGAAGTTAAAAAAAAAAGTTGGTGACAACCTTTTTTGAATATAAGTATGTCACCACCTAAAGTTAATAAGAGGAGGATGTATAGATAAGATTGCTGAGTCCTATTCCAAGTGTAAAAAAAAAAGAGATAAGATTGTTGAACTAATTACCTTTTCAGTTTTTGAGGTTGACAAGATTTCCATTTTGGTTTGGACAAAAAAACCTATTTCCATTAGTAGTTACTAATTGTTAAACTTATCAATTTATCATATTTAAAACTAAATATTAATATTATTTAAATTTAATTATTTTTTACAACTTGAAGAGAATTTTTAAGTAATAATAATTGAAATTGTACTAATTGTTAAACTTATCAATTTCTCATAGTTACAATTCAATATAAATATTATATAAATTTAATTATTAATTAAAACTTGAAGATAATTTTTGAATAATAATAATAATAATAATAATAGTAATTATAATAATTGAAATTGACTACCTTTACATTAATAAAAATATTAGATGGTTAATAATAATTTTATATTTATAAATAATAGAAAAAATTTCAAATTTCTTAAATATTCAAATTAAAATTATATTAATTTTATTTATTAATAAAGTTGGAGAATTTAAAAAAATTTAAAAATAAAATTTATTACTATCTTTTATGTGTAAGAAATATATTATGTATTAAATTTGAATATAATGTTAATAAGTTAATTTTATATGATATTATATATAAGTAAAATTTACTTGAGTTTTACATATTAGTGAGAAGAATAATTATTTTAATTCTTGTCGTTTCTCATTATCATTTATATATTAATTTTAAAACTTCTTTTATGTATAACTAAAAATTAAAATATAAGAACTAGTTAAAAAATATTAATTATCAATCTAAAGTTGAGAAAACAAATAAGAGATAAGAGAATTATACAAAGTAATATCATATAAAATAAAAATATTATTTATTAAAATTATTCAATGAAAAACTCCTTTTGTAAATATATATATATTTTGAAAATTATTTTTAATATCAACTATAATGTTGAATCGTGTTATTTTAGGGCCTGTTTGGTGCGACGTATAGTATAAGGCATGATAGTATAAGACATGATAGTATTAGGCCTGATAGTATAAGCACTGATAACTTTCTTATACTATCCAGCGTTTGGTCATACTCTGTATAATTTACCATATCGTTTAAATTAATGCAATTTTATGTTAAATGAAGTATTGAATAATGATATATAATAAAAACCAAATATTGAGGTGATTATAACGGTGGCGGCGGTGGTGATGGAAGTGGTGGTGGTGGTGGCAATGGTGATAGGTTGGTGTTGGTGTTGGTGGCGGTGGTGGTGACACTGGAGATAGGTTGGTGGTGGTGGTGGCAGCGATGGTGGTTGTGGTGGTGGCGATGATAGGGTGGTGGTGGTGGTGGTAAGGCGGTGGCGGCTACGGTGGAGGGTGGAGGCAATGGTGGTGGTGGTGGCGATAGGGTGGTGATTGTGGTGTCGGTGGTGGCAATAGAGTGGTGACGACGATTATGGTGCTGGTGGCGATAGGGTGGTGGTTGTGGTGTCGGTGGTGGCAGTAGGGCGGTGGTGGTGGTGGTGGCGGTGGCGGCAACGTCGGTGGTGGCAGTGGTGGCGATCAGATGGTGGCGGTGGTGGCAGCGATGGTGGTTGTGGTGTTGGCGACGATAGGGTGGTGGTGGTGGTGGTGGTGGTAAGGCGGTGGCGGCTTAGTAGGGTGGCGGCGACGGTGGAGGGTGGAGGCAATGGTGCTGGTGGTGGCGATAGGGTGGTGGTTATGGCGTCGGTGGTGGCGGTGGTGGCAATAGAGTGGTGGCGGCGATTATGGTGGTGGTGGCGATAGGGTTGTGGTGACGGCGATTATGGTGGTGGTGGCGGTAGGGCGACGGTGGTGGTGGTGGTGGCGGCAACACCGGTTGTGACGGTAGGGCGGTGGTGGCGGCGGTGATCGGGTGGTGGCGATGGTGGTCCCAATGGTGGTGTAAGTTGGCAACAATGGAGGGTGGTGGTGATGGTGACTTATACGTCACAACCTTATCATGCCTTATCCATCACTCACATGATGGATTAAATAATACGTTATTTTAACGTATAAGGGGACTTTGATGGATAAGCTTATACAATACAATGTAATCACCAAACAATGGATAAACTCATAATGTATTGTATAAGCTTATACTATCATGCCTAATACGGTGTATATTATTATTTGAGTTTTATCTTAATATAAATAGAGATATATTATTGATACTATTTTATGGTACTAATTTTATTAAATATTAATTATCAAATTTTTAGTTTCTTATACAAAACGTAATTGGACTCGTCGAGCCCCCTTGCCATAATAGGGGATCCGCCCAGGAAGCAACTTGACCTGTAAAGATGCTATAAGGAGCGAAGGTGAGGTGAGATTGGCGAGAGACCTCACTACTTGGCGAGTGACCCTGTTACCTGGCGAGAGAGTCTCTATGCGGCGATTCGTCTCACATATGGCCAGCCATCATGATTCCTTCATCTTATAGGCGTTTCCACACCCTTTATGTAGTCCTCGCGCCAGTGGGCGATTCATGTATTTATGTATTTTCTGCGCCAGTTAGTGGTTCATGAATCTTTTATGCCATGTTGGCGATCTATGCACTTTATTTAGGCTTAGGTGACCCCTACCCTTTATGGGCGGGTCATATTTGTACTGACCTTTTAGCATTAGGGCTCAAATCCTATCTAGGTTTACACTTTCATCCTATAAAAGGGAGAAAGACCTTTTGTAATCATCATGTTCATCTATACACTAGATTTGCTAGGTCTTAAGGGTTTCTTACCTCCGTTAGGGCCTGAATAGGGGTGGAAGTAGGTTAGACAGCCTATTAGGGGCCTACAACCTGGCCCGCCAAAGGTCTGACCCGTTTAGTAAAAAGGACAGGCTCAGGCTTTTTAAAAAACTTGATTGATTAAACAGGCTAGGTCAAGGCTATTAGAAAAGCTTGTTTAAATTTTAAAAAAATAGCTAGAAGCCCAGCCCCACACTTAGAGTAAGACTATGAACCAACAAGCCTACAAAATTTGGGATGTCCAAATCTGCTATTGTGCAGTTTAAGTAAAAAAAAAAATCATCTATAAGAATCCCTCTTCTTTTTCGTTTGGTGATCTTTTAGTATTCAAGCATTACGTCAGTACAAAAGTGAGTTACATTAAACTTTTGGGAATTGTTATTCAGACTCCCCGACAGCTATTTAGACCCCTCAAAAAGTGAAAAAATACTAAATTACTCTTGATGAAAAAAAAAAAAAAAATCCTCACCCCACTCCTTACATTCTCTCTCCTCTCTCCTCACCTTTTTCCTATTTCTTCCACCCACCACCACCACCACCACCCACCATCTCCGCCACCACCACCACCGCCACCACCACCATCGCGGCCGCCGCCACCACCACCACAACCTCCATCTTATGTCATTTTTTAAAATTTCAAACTTTATGGAGTTGATTCTGTCGTTTTAAATTTTTTCTGCAATTAAACGCACTTTAGAAGTGTGTGACAAACCCCCCTTAAAAGTGCACGCACTTTCAAAGTGCGTTAACTACGCACTTTTAAAGTGCGTTTGTCACGCACTTCTAAAGTGCGTTAACTACGCACTTTTAGAGTGCGTTTAGTTGCAGAAAAAAATTAAAACGACAAAATCAACTCCCTAAAGTTTGAAATTTAATTTTAAAAAATGACATAAGATGGAGGTTGTGGTGGTGGTGGTGGCGGCCGCGATGGTGGTGGTGGCGGTGGCGGTGGCGGTGGAGGTGGCGGAGATGGTGGGTGGTGGTGGTGGTGGGTGGGTGGAAGAAATAGGAAAGAGGTGAGGAGAGAGGATAGCGAATGTAAGGAGTGGGGTGAGGATTTTTTTATTTTTTTTCATTAAGGGTAATTTAGGGCCTGTTTGTTAACTGTTTTCAAAACAGACCTGTTTTTAAAAACAGTTTTTGAAAACAGTTCTCATTTTCAGTTTTTAAAACTAAAAAACTAAAACAGCTAAAAGATGTTTTCAGTTTCAGTTTTTAGTTTTCAGAATTCAGTTTTCTAAATGTTTGAAAACATGTTATTCAAACTGTTTTCTTCTTCTGAAAACTGTTTTTAAGAATTGTTTCTGAAAACTGTTTTAAAAACTGAAAACTAGAACTGCAATCAAACAGACCCTTAGTATTTTTTTCACTTTTTGAGGGGTCTAAATAGCTGTCGGGGGGTCTGAATAACAATTCCCTAAACTTTTTACTTTTCGCTGTGCTAGGGCAAAAACTTAACAGCAGCGCCTCCACCCCCCTTTGGGGGTCTCCTCCCCCTTTGGGGGGGTTCCTCCTCCTCTAGGGAGGTTGTTCCCTCTACTTAGTTGATGTTTGCTTCCCACATTAGGTGGGTTTCTACCACATTAGGTGTACCACAATAGGTGGTTTATTACCCAAATAAGTAGGTTTTTTTGCTTTCTCCTTATTGTGCCACTGCCACCTTCTCCTCCGCCGCTCCTTCACCTCTGTCCACCGCCGTCAGTGACAAATCTACAGCCACCGTCGTCGTTTTCTTCCATCTGCACCAGATACGCACCGCCATCTCGTCGTCCCAGCTCTGTGGCCACCACCACGACCATCTGTTCACCACTTTTGTGACCATTACGCCCTCTCACCGCCCCAGATCTGAGGCTACCACCACTACCTTTTGCTTCCTTCCTCATCCAATCTGCGTCAACCACCACGTCCTCTTGCCGGCCCAAAGCTGAGACCTCCACCACCACCATCGGGTTCTTCGTCCCTCTCAGATCTGTGGCCATCGTCGGTTACTGCCGTCAGCATCAGTCATCTGGAGCCTCAACCTCCGCCCCCAAACCACCATCTGCAGCCTCCTGCCTTGACATCCACCTTCAAGCCACCGGCCAAAACTCCTCACTCCTCTGCTCGTCTTGTTTGTTTGTTGCGGTGGTACCTCCACAATGGCCTCCTCCTCTTTGCCGCCATCTTCGCCACCTCCGCCATAGTGTATGTCTCAGTTCTCTTTCTCAGCTCCAGTTGAGCCTTGTATGTAATCTTCAGAAGCTCTTGAATTCCCCTGCTTTCCTACAGATGTGTAATTCAGGTTCCTTCTGATGCGATTGTTCTGCGCGATGCTGGGACAAGAGGTTCGACAACCGCTTAACAGTAAAACAAATCTGAACAACAGAAACAATAACACACAGTAATTGTTAACCCAGTTCAGTGAAAACTTTCACCTACGTCTGGAGGGTTTGCACCCAAAGAAAGGAAATCCACTATCTCAAGATTCGGGAATTACAGACACTCATGAACAACTCAGTTCATAGTTCACTTCCTAATCTACCCAGTGTATTTCTACTTAGAATCTCAACCTAAGTATGAGAGCCCCTCTCACTTTCTCTCAATCACTGCCACAGTGATTGGTAAACACAATGAACAATCAGAGTTTGAATGTAATCAAACAACACAGAACCCTTCTTTGCTTTATAGAATCAGTGAGCAAAGAGGATTCACAAATAACAAAGAACGAAGCACAATAACAAATCCTAAAACACTCGATCTCTCTCTATCAGCTTCGGTCATCTTCACGTTTTAGGTCTTCATCCTTTTATAGACTTCAGCAGCGGTAGCATGGGCTTTAGGGTTGACATGGGCTGAAGAAACAGATTGCAGTAACAGCAATTCAAAAACGCAATCTTGATAAATTCGGTTTCTTATTGCACAAGATAAAGATAGAAACCAATCTTTTAACAAAGATTGTTTCAAAAAATAACAACCCAACAAATAAACCCTTCTGGAATAGCTACTTGCTCCTCAAGTAACTCAAAAAACATATCTTCAGTAAATCTTCAGAGGGCCCACAATAGAAACACAAGCTGAGGACTGATGCCCTAGCTTCACGAGATCTGATGCCGCGGCATCTGCTTCGACAATCGGTTGTTTTGACAAAATGCACGACAACATGTTCCAACAATCTCCCCCTTTGTCAAATTTTGTCTAAAACAACTCACAATCAGAGAGGATAAAAACTAGAGAAACAATTCTCCCCCATAGTCAGAGCTCCCCCTCAAACTGATGCATCTACACAACCAACTACCATACTTCAGAAGGCATAGTCGGAACATACCACTTAGCAGCACAAACACACAACCAGAGGCACAATCAGCCTTAGCACATGATGACACCACAATAGATCGGCTTGAACGTCATTGTATCAGAACTACTATCATCAGAAGCTGGCAGCACATGATCAGAAGTACTACCATCAGAAATACTGCTTATCAGAGGCAACGTCAGAAGTACTGCTTATCAGAAGCAACGTTTCAGAAACAAACATGGCCATTGTCTTGAACTTGTCGTCAAATTGAACTAACCAAAGCTAAAACTATCAGAACACACATAGCAGAAACAAAAGCAACTTCATAGTAGAACTTCATAGTTGAAACATAGGTCTTCACAAACTTCTGAAAACTCAAACATCTGACTTCTGAAAACTCAAACATTTGAACAAACAAACTTCTGAAATCACAGACTTCTGAACTAAAACAAACTTCTGAAATCACAGACTTCTGAACTACTCCCCCTTTTTAGCACAAAATTGCAAAGGGTGCATCAAAAAAAAAACAAAAGACAATACCAAAAGAACTAGGCTTCAGAACTGGACTCCTCCCCAGACTCGCCTGCACTTTCTTCAGATCCTTCCTCCTCTTCATTACCCTCTTTCTGAGCAGCTGTAGCAGCAGCACTTTGCTCACCATCTTGATGTTCTTCTTCTTGTAGCTTGAGTAGCAACGCATCAACCTTGAGCTTCCTGGCAGTGCTCACCCTGATAGTCTCCTGCAAAGCCTTGGAGACTTCCAGTAATTCAGCAATTATGGCCTTAGTGCCAGATGCAGTCACAGGAGGAGCAGATGTTTTGCTGGTTGGTAAGGCAATGTCGAGGACATGTGGCTCCATAAACAAACGTTGATCCAAAGTGATTGGAACTCCACAAGACATAGCCACATCATCTGCCCTGATAATCTGAGGATGTTGCTTTAGAATTATCTCAGTAAGAAGTGAAGGAAATGAAACAGGCAGCTTCACAGCACAAGTATCAGCATGCTTCAATGTCTGCTCAAACACAAAAGTTCCAAAATCAAAAGCAATAGGCTTGCCAATCCTATAAATCAATCTGGCAAGCGTTGCAGAAACACCAGAGGTATGCTGAGTAGGAACCCAATTCACAGCACCAATCCTGTTAAGAATAACATACTTCACACTCAGATTTCCAGTAGACAACAACTTCTTGCTGGGCCATTTCTTCACATAACCGGCAGTAAGCTCCTTGGCAACATCATCCATGGACACTTCTTCATCAACAAATTCGATAGCACTTCTTCCAAGTGCTTGATTGACCACAGCAGGTGAGAACATCACACATTCAGCCCGCACATAGACTCTCCTGAATTCTGCACTATCAGGAAGTCCCACATCAACAGAGAGATTCACCAAGAAATCTCTCACAAGCTTCTCATAGCACCGACCAACATTCTGAATAGTCTTCATCAGACCTGCTTTCTCAATAAGTGCAATAACATCTCTGCATTCAAGAACATCAGAGCCAACTTCCCTTTCCTTGGCCATTCTCCTCTTGCAGACAAACTTCCACTTCTGAACATTCTCTTCTGAGTGGAAAGACACTCTATCAATAGGAACAGCAGGAACATTCTGAGGAATACGCTTACCAGAAAACTTCTTTTTCTCAGAAGATCGAATGTCCTGGACACCGACTTCAACATCTGACTCAGAGTCTTCAACTCCAACTGAAATCTTCCTCTTCTTCTCCTCAGGGGGAGTCTTGTCTTCCTTTTGCTTTCCCTTACTCTTCACACTGGCTTGTCGGGACTTGTAGGTTATAGGTGAAGACTTGGATTTCTTTGATGAAGTAGGAGTGACTTCAGGAGAAGAAACCCTTCTTTTCTTCTTCATCCTCGCAGCAACACTATCAGCAAAGTTCTCAGTCAGAGGAACATCATCAGAAGCATCATTAGAGATGTCCTGAACAGAGGCTGGATCAGCATCCTTCGAAGAGGATGAAACAGAGATATTAGGTTGGGTAGCATCGCCTGAATTTTCATGAGAAGTGGAATCCTTTCCAGGAGTTTCTTGAGCAGAACTTTCCTTAGACCCAGTTGCCTCCACATCAGCCACAACATTAGGGGGCGATTTCATAGGAGAATCTTCATCATTAATTTCCTCTTCGTCAGGAACATCCTCAAGGATAGGAACATGTGGGGCTTTCCTGTTCTTGACCTGCGATTTGTAGACCTTACACGTTGGGTTTCTTGATCGCATCTTCTTGGAGGCTTTCTTGGACACAGAAGATGGTTGAGAAAGATCACTCTTCAAACCCATGCACTTGACTCCTTTAACAGTTCTTTCAATCTTGGCCTTGACTGATTCCTTCTTTCCTGAACTTTGAGACATGATGAATCGAGAGCAAATACAAACAGAGTATAGAACAATGGAACATATTTGCAAATGAGAGATGATAAGTCTTGAGGAAGATAAATGCACAAGCGGTTGAGAGAACACAATTTGTCCGTTGGAGGTAGTTATAGGATAAGTGAACCATGAAGTAACCTTCTCTCTGCTGATGTCACAACGACAGTTAATGATGACCACGAATAAACTAGCCGTTAACACACTAGGGCACGCTAATTGCTATGCATCAGAAAGACAAATCCCTAGACTTCCTCTTAATTTTTCAAAAGTGGTTGCATCAAGGGGTTTTGTGAAAATATCAGCCAATTGCTTGTCAGTTGTAACATGATCCAAATTAACAATTTTATCCTCCACCAAGTCTCTAATAAAATGATGTCTAATGTCAATATGCTTGGTCCTGCTATGCTGTATGGGATTCTTAGAAATATTAATTGCACTGAGATTGTCGCAGTACAATGTCATGACATCCTGTTCAACATCATATTCCTTCAGCATTTGCTTCATCCACATGAGTTGTGTACAACTACTTCCTGCTGCAATATATTCTGCTTCAACTGTAGACAATGAGACACAATTCTGCTTCTTGCTAAACCATGAAATCAAATTATTCCCTAAGAAGAAACATCCACCAGATGTGCTCTTTCGATCATCTGCACTTCCTGCCCAATCTGCATCACAGAATCCAACTAAAGAAGAGTTTGTATCATGAGTATAGAGAATACCATAGTCACTCGTGCCATTGATGTACTTGATAATTCTCTTGACTTGTAGCAGATGACTAGCCTTAGGAGCTGCTTGATATCTTGCACATACACCAACTGCAAAGGTGATATCTGGTCTGCTAGCAGTGAGATACAACAAGCTTCCAATCATGCTTCTATAGAGACTTTGATCAACATCTTCCCCCTGCTCATCCTTGGAAGGTTTGATGTGTGTAGCAGCAGGAGTTCTCTTGTGACCAGCCTTTTCAAGGCCAAACTTCTTGACTAACCCTTTAGCATACTTACTCTGTGATATGAACATAGAATCCTCCATTTGTTTGACTTGTAGTCCTAGAAAATAGTTCAATTCACCAACTAGGCTCATCTCAAATTCAGATTTCATTTGTCGGACGAAATGCTCCACCATTGAGTTCGACATTCCTCCAAAGACAATGTCATCCACATAAATCTGTGCTATCATGAGCTTACCTTTGTCATTCTTCACAAACAGAGTTTTATCAATTCCACCCTTACTGTAACCCTTGCTTTCAAGGAATTCAGTTAACCTTTCATACCAAGCCCTAGGTGCTTGCTTCAAACCATACAAGGCCTTCCTCAACTTGTACACATAATCTGGATGATGTGGATCTGTAAATCCTTTAGGTTGTTCAACATAAACTTCTTCATTCAAATAGTCATTCAGAAAAGCACTCTTCACATCCATCTGATAAAGTCTGAACTTCAAGAGACAAGCAACACCCAACAAGAGTCTTATAGATTCCAGTCTAGCTACTGGAGCAAAGGTCTCATCAAAATCAACTTCTTCTATCTGAGTATATCCTTGAGCAACAAGCCTTGCTTTATTCCTTGTGACTGTTCCAGTTTCATCTGATTTGTTCTTGAAGATCCACTTAGTGTCAATGATGTTTACTTCTTCAGGTCTAGGCACTAACTCCCACACTTCATTTCTCCTGAACTGCTCTAGCTCCTCTTGCATAGCATTTATCCAGTATTCATCAGTGAGAGCTTCATTGACATTCTTGGGTTCTATCTTAGAGATGAAACAACTATGAGCAATTATACTTCTAGATCTGGTAGTCACCCCTTCTTGAAGATTACCAATAACGTTTTCTTGAGGATGATTCTTCTGAACCCTGATTGATGGAGCTTTGTCTGACGTGATATCCTTGTCTTCCTTTTCATCAGCACTTGCTTCTGA
Organism: Lotus japonicus; assembly: GCF_012489685.1. NCBI lineage: Eukaryota > Viridiplantae > Streptophyta > Magnoliopsida > Fabales > Fabaceae > Lotus > Lotus japonicus. The sequence continues at coordinate 13,560,962 of NC_080044.1, forward strand.
CTCATTGTCGAGGGCGGTTGCTGGAGCATCGGCTGGAACATCAGCACCATCATCATCTTCATTCAACACTGCTTCTTCCTTCTTGCTTGGTTCATCATCCACAGTCACATTCACAGATTCCATCATGGTCCTTGTGCGAGAGTTAAACACTCTATAAGCTTTGTTGTTCATAGAATACCCCATGAAAATTCCTTCATCACTTCTCGGATCAAGCTTCCTCTTAGGATCACGATCTGCAAGGATATAACATTTACTTCCAAATATGTGAAAGTATTTTACAGACGGCTTTCTACCTTTCCATAGCTCATACTGTGTAGAGGATGTCCCTGCCCTGATGGTGACTCTATTATGTATGTAACATGCAGTACTCATAGCTTCAGCCCAGAACTGGTGTGGAATCTTCTTAGCATGTAACATTACTCTAGCTGATTCCTGGAGAGTTCTATTTTTCCTCTCAACTATTCCATTCTGCTGTGGAGTGATGGGGGCAGAAAATTCATGGCTAATACCTTCTGTTCCACAGAACTCCAAGAATTTTGAATTCTCAAACTCCCTTCCATGATCACTTCCGATTCTCACAATCACACAGTCCTTCTCATTCTGAAGTCTCATACATAGATTCTTGAATATTTCAAAAGTCTCTGATTTTTCTCTCATAAATTCAACCCATGTATACCTTGAAAAATCATCTGCACAGACAAACACATACCTTTTTCCTCCCAAGCTTTCAACCTGCATGGGACCCATGAGATCCATGTGAAGCAATTCCAGAACCTTTGTCGTGGTCTGATGCTGGAGCATCTTGTGTGGCACCTTGGTTTGCTTACCAATCTGACATTCTCCACATAGCTTTCCTTCTCTCAAGCTCAAATTGGGCAATCCCCTTATTGCTTCATCTGCAAGAATCTTTTGCATGCTCCTGTAGTTAAGATGTCCTAGTCTTTGATGCCATACATTCACCTCATCTTCTTTAGTTAACATACATCTGGAAACATGAGCTTTTTCTTCTGATATCCACATATAACAGTTGTCTTTTGATCTGGCTCCTCTCATCACAACTCTCTCATCATCAGTGGTCACAACACATTCTATCTTATTGAACTTCACATCATATCCTTGATCACACAATTGACTTATGCTGATTAGGTTGGCTGTTAAACCATTTACAAGTAACACATTGTTCAAGTTAGGAGATTCTGTGCTAACAAGTCTTCCTACTCCCTTGATTTTTCCTTTAGCTCCATCTCCAAAAGTAACATAGTTGGTGGAGTGACTTCTGATGTCTTGCAAGAAGCTCTTGTTTCCTGTCATGTGCTTTGAGCAACCACTATCAAAATACCAATCTTCCTTTGATGATGCTCTGAAAGACGTGTAGGCTACCTGACATCTGACTTCACCCTTGGGCTTCCATTGCTTCCTCATCTGAACAGGCCTTTTATCGTGCATCTGAGGATAACCATATAACCTATAACAGTAGGGCTTTATATGACCATTCTTACCACAGTAGTGACACTTCCAAGGTACAGTTTTGTCAAGCTTAAGCTGGGGTTTCACATGCAGAGGTACATGTCGAGGCAATGAATCTGACAACTGATAATTTCTGGGCTTCTTGAATTCAGTTTGTTTTGCAGCAGACACAAATTTCTTTGAACCTTTCTGATTTTCTTTGTTTGTTGTTCTATAGTCAAAGCCGATTCCCTTCAAACTCCCTCCTTGCTTGCTAGTTTCTTTCAGAATTTCATCAAGCATATCAGAACCACTGTTCAACATTCTAACAGATTTGTGAGTATCTTCAAGCTTTCTTGTCAGAGTTGCCACTTCCTCTTGAAGTCCTGCATTAATCAACACTAGATTAGCCTTTTTCATCACATCAGCATTATTAAACTTACTTTGCCATTCCTCTAGATCTTCCTTCAGCTTTGTGCTGAGCTCTTTCAGCCTTTCATTCTGAGAGACAAGTTGTTCTATCTCACTTTGCTTTTCTCTCACAAGTTTACATGCTTCTTCCCACTTGATGTGCAGCAGCTTGTAAGTCTCAGCCAGTTCCTCATCTGTAATGTCCTCATCACTTGTATCAGACTCATAGATGGTTCCAGAGAAAGCATTGACTTTGTTTGCAGATATCTCCTCCTCATCTGCAGTGTCTTCATCTGACCAAGTTACCATCATACCTTTCTTCTGCTTCTTTAGATAGGTGGCGCATTCAGACCTGATATGGCCATATCCTTCACATTCATGACACTGCACTCCTTTATTCTGACCAGATCTTTCTTCTTCTTTGGTCTTCCTCTGTGAATTAGAAAATTTGGGTTTGTTATCGAACTTCATGTCCTGGACATTAGGCCTGGTTCTTTTGTCAATCTTTCTCAATGCTCTGTTGAATTTTCTTGCTAGCATGGCCAAAGCCTCAGAAAGATTTTCACCCTCACAATCTTCATCATCACCTTCATCAGTGTTTGACACAAAAGCAATACTCTTACTCTTCTTCTCAGATTTTCCACTCAGTTTCAACTCAAATGTCTGCAAAGAGCCAATAAGTTCATCAACCTTCATGTTCTCAATGTCTTGAGCCTCCTCAATTGCAGTGACTTTCATAGCAAACTTCTGAGGAAGAGATCTCAAGATCTTCCTTACAAGCTTCTCATCTGACATAGGTTCTCCCAAGGCAAATGAAGCATTAGACAAGTCACGGACACGCATGTGGAATTCTGAAATAGTCTCTTCTTCAGTCATCATCAAATTTTCAAATTGAGTAGTGAGCATCATCTGAAGCCTTGACATCCTCACTCGAGTAGTTCCTTCATGTGCAGTTTTCAGAATTTCCCAAGCATCCTTTGCCACAGTACACGTATTGATCAGCCTAAACATATTCTTGTCAACTCCATTAAATATAGCATTCAGAGCCTTTGAATTTCCAAGAGCAGCTTCATCTTCAACACTGGTCCATTCTTCTTCAGGTTTTTCCACAACAGTAGTAGAGGTGCCTTCAACCTCAGCCTTAGTGGGGTGCTTCCAACCCTTGACAATAGCTTTCCAAGTCTTGTTGTCAATTGATTTGAGAAAGGCTGTCATGCGAACCTTCCAGTAGTCATAGTTAGTACCATCCAGAATGGGTGGCCTATTGACTGATCCTCCCTCCTTGTTATCCATGAGAACTTGAATAAAACTCCCTGGAGCTCACCCAACCAGAACAGGGTGCCTGCTCTGATGCCAATTGTAATTCAGGTTCCTTCTGATGCGATTGTTCTGCGCGATGCTGGGACAAGAGGTTCGACAACCGCTTAACAGTAAAACAAATCTGAACAACAGAAACAATAACACACAGTAATTGTTAACCCAGTTCAGTGAAAACTTTCACCTACGTCTGGAGGGTTTGCACCCAAAGAAAGGAAATCCACTATCTCAAGATTCAGGAATTACAGACACTCATGAACAACTCAGTTCATAGTTCACTTCCTAATCTACCCAGTGTATTTCTACTTAGAATCTCAACCTAAGTATGAGAGCCCCTCTCACTTTCTCTCAATCACTGCCACAGTGATTGGTAAACACAATGAACAATCAGAGTTTGAATGTAATCAAACAACACAGAACCCTTCTTTGCTTTATAGAATCAGTGAGCAAAGAGGATTCACAAATAACAAAGAACGAAGCACAATAACAAATCCTAAAACATTCGATCTCTCTCTATCAGCTTCGGTCATCTTCACGTTTTAGGTCTTCATCCTTTTATAGACTTCAGCAGCGGCAGCATGGGCTTTAGGGTTGACATGGGCTGAAGAAACAGATTGCAGTAACAGCAATTCAAAAACGCAATCTTGATAGATTCGGTTTCTTATTGCACAAGATAAAGATAGAAACCAATCTTTTAACAAAGATTGTTTCAAAAAATAACAACCCAACAAATAAACCCTTCTGGAATAGCTACTTGCTCCTCAAGTAACTCAAAAAACATATCTTCAGTAAATCTTCAGAGGGCCCACAATAGAAACACAAGCTGAGAACTGATGCCCTAGCTTCACGAGATCTGATGCCACGGCATCTGCTTCGACAATCGGTTGTTTTGACAAAATGCACGACAACATGTTCCAACAAGATGCTTGATTGGCCCCTTTTAATGTTGTTGAAGCCATGATGAGCTTTCGTGATGTTAGCACAACTTACAACTCTGGCAGAGTCGGTTTAGTTGTTTTATGGGAGCGCTGATTAAAGATGATTTATTTTCTTCGCTCAGAAGCCAATCAGTTTATCTGGGTTTTGGGGTTTTTAGGCTTTTGTATGACTTTTAGGGTTTTGCATCATGTTTCTTTGCTGGTATGTTAGCTTCGAGTGTGCATGCTTGTTCTTCATTTTTTGATGTTTGTGTGCATTGCTGTAACACTCTTAGAAAGTTGTTCTCGCATGTTGTAAGTGCTGTTTGGTAACCCTTGAGGTTTTATTCTATGCATTAGGCATCTTTGAAAAAAAAAACATTACGTCAGTACATATTCTTGGTCTTCTTACAAGCAGCTCATACAAACATTTCAACGACTCCAGAGCCGTAGCCCGTAGGCACCAAGAAAAACCAAACTGACTTGAGTTTAATTTACAAGCTTACACAACTTGGACCCGTAATTCTTCGGTCCTGCCACTTTCTGATTAGTTCTTGCTCTTTTCTTCAATATATATAGTACTAAATTACACTCTTATATGCACTTTTTTTCTCCGGAACTAATATCTAAATAGGTTTGTATAAATCAGAACCTCCTGAGATGTTTCCTCCATGGGAAAAATCATATGCTGAGTGCTGACGTTGGTTGTTTTGAAATTTGAATACATAAGATTTTTTATTTGAGGTCCTCTTCCACGTTTGAATGTGCCCACCAGAATATACATTTGAGTCAAGACACCAAATGCTACCAATTAACCACCCAATACCCATGTCCCATGCCATGCTATAAAAAGGACTCCCTCCTTCACAAGTATCACTCATTAACTACCTACTTCACAAAGACCCAAAATTTGAATTCTTAGTCTCTATAATTGCCTTCTTCTGTTTTCAATTTTACAAAAGAAGATGACAAGCACAATCCTTAAAACTCAGACCTACTTTGTTCTCTTCCTGTTCATGAACCATGTCTTCATGGTCTTAGAAGCTCGTCCATTGAGCATAATTGAGAAAGAAAACTCAGCCACAGGAGAAGAAGTGGTGGTGGATTTCTTTGATTGGTTATCTGTGGGATTAGGAGAAATCAAGCAATCTGGGCCAAGTCCTGGTGTGGGACACAAATTCACCAACAGTGACACCCTTGGAGGGATTAAGGATTCAGGTCCAAGTCCCGGAGGGAAGGGTCATGAATTTACTGACAGTGAGACCCTTGGCGGAATTAAGAACTCTGGTCCATCCCCTGGCAAGGGACACTAATTAATGTGTTCCCTGCACAGGCCTGCCACTTTTAGCAGCTGATCAAGTTTCTCAGTCAGATTAATTAATTGATTCATTCATTTGTTTTTTGTTTTTCTGTTATCTTTTTTTGTTACTTCACTATTCAATTCATGCTGTAACAGTCCAATTAATGTATACTTTAGATGGTTCTGAGTTCTGACGAGGTTTAACTAATGCTTAATGACTCAACATTTCACTGGCACATCGATTAATTATAGTAACTGAAAAGCAAAACTAGATTTAGTTTTGATAAATTATCAATCCAAACATGAATTTGTTGCTGTTGTAATTCAAAAGTTAGCATAAGCCAGCCCGCTCTAAAAGGGTTAAATTACCGCCGACTTATACGACCAACATCAATGGAAATTGGAAAGTGTTAACTTCAAGCTGTTTAACATCACTCACAATGCCAACTAGGGATGGCAATGAGTCTCGGACTCATAAGGTACCCGCTAAAAATACTCACAATGGGTAGGTAAAAACCCGCTAGATGGGTATGGGGTTGGGTATGGGTAATTACCCGCAAAAAATAATGGGTACGGGTGCGGGTATAGGTACTATAGTACCCAACCCGCCCCATACCCGCACACACTTTGTTAGTTATTTTTATTATAGATACTACACACTTGGAAGTATATATATCAACAAACTTAATTAAAGTTATAACTTTCTAACTAACTCTTTTAAAAATGAATGATTTCAGTTATTAAATATTTGAATAGTCTTTTGTATTTAATGCTCTTTGTTTTATAATAGCTGTTATATTATTTTCTATTTGGTGAATAAAAATTGTATTTTCGTTAACTATATTGCGGGTAATGGGTATGGGTACGGGTATATAGGTGTCAAGAGGGTACGGGGACGGACATTTAAATTGTTACCCACACGGGTATGGGGACGGGTACGGGTATCTTCTGAAAATGCGGATACGGGAATGGGTATTATAGTACCCTACCCAAACCCTACCTATTTGCATCCCTAATGCCAACGCTAAAATGTCTATAACATCAATTTTTGTATTGTTAACCTAAACTTTCAGCTTACATTGTTGTGTGTTTTTCTTTTAGTCTGAATTCATCTTATCGATGAAGCGATAAACAAAAATACCAACATCCAAAATAGTATAGTTAAGTTATATCCCTCTGCTATGAGTCCTTCCAGCTATTGCAGGAAAGTTATTTCTCTCATGAAAATCACGACTTGAGAAAGTTGACTTTATATCCATTTGATAAGGTCAAAAGTCAAGTGTCCCTTCTATTTAAGAGAATCATTGAGTGATGCAAGAGAGATCGTCTCTTTGTATTCAATAGCTTCTTTCTGTGTAATAAAGAAATCCACGTTTCCCTTGAAGCTTTTTTTTAAAAAAAATCTTAAACACCTATTTAAATCCAATAGATTTAGAATCATGAAGAAACTTCGGTGATAGTGGTAAGAGCTGAGGACATATGAGTTAGGGAGAAAAAAGTCTAGAGATCGATGTCTGGAAATGTAATTTATTTTTCCAATGTAAAAAAAATCATGATAAAGCACCCATACCATTATTCTTAGTCCACTCTTCAAATAGATTATTATAAAAAGTCTAAATGTAATTTTTATTTGGATGTGGCGTGCATCTTATGTTAAAACTATTATCTTTCAAAAAATAATAATTATAAATAATGGATAGATCTTCTAAATCTTTGTGAGTGTCTACTGGAAGAACATTACCACATCACTAATGCATTGATTAGTTTATGAGAGAAAAACAGAAATAAAAGATGAGCAAAAGAAAAAGAGAAGAAAAGGATAATTTGTAAATTATTTAGTGTGATGAGAAGTATTAGCAACATATTTTTTTTAACACAACTTACACAAAGCTCTCTATGATTAGTATATTTACAAATTAGTCAATATATTTCTCCCCCTTATTAAAAATTTAGGCTTAAATACTCTTTTGGTCCTTGAAATTGTAAAGGGAATCAAATCTGATCCCTGTAAAATTTTCGCATCAAATTGGGTCCCTGAAATTGTTTTTTTAATCTAATTAAGTCCTTTTGCTCAATTTTGACTAGTCAACGGTCCAGTGGAAAGCCTAGTCAGCTAAGGATGGCCACATGCACTTTTTTCACATCAATTTTAGTCCCTTAAAAAATATTTTAATCAATTTTAGTCCTTGTTCTTCCACCTTCCTTTTCCACCTTCTTCCTCTTCCTCCATAACTCAAATCCTTAAACCTAGAAATTCAAAACCCTAAAAAAAACTATATGTTTATCACATTCACCTTGTTCTTCCTTTTGAATTTATGTGATTTGAGTTATGGAGGAAAAGGAAGAAGGTAGGGATGGGAATGGGTCTTGGACCCATAGGGTACCCGCAAAAAATACCCACTATGGGTAGGGTAAAAACCCGCTAGATGGGTATGGGGTTGGGTATGGGTAATTACCCGCAAAAGGTAATGGGTATGGGTGCGGATATGGGTACTATAATACCCAACCCGCCCCATACCCGCACACACATATTATTATTATTATTATTATTATTATTATTATCATTTTATTTTTTTTATTTTTTTTTAGTATTATATGAACAAATTAACTTAAGCTATAGCTTTCAAACTTAATTATTTTAAAAAATAGGTGACTATTTAAAGTATTCATAATCATTGCTAATTTACTCCCACTTATTTTTAAAAGGCTTAAATACTCTGTAGGTCCCTGAAATTGTACCCCGTATCAAAATAAGTCCCTGAAAAAAAAATTTCCGATTCCGGGTCCCTAGAAAAATTTGTTTGATCAAAATAAGTCCCTACGCCAGAGAAGACAGTGGTTGCCTCCTCATTGTTTCCACAAACCATGAAATAACATGTTTAAAACACTCCTAGACCTTCATATATCTGATCTGGGCGAAGAAATCGCAAGAAACAAAGCTAAAACGAAGAAACCGAGAAGCTCCATAAATTCCGGCGAGAAGAAATCAACTTGCGACTGGCCTTTTCTCTTCAACTGTGACGACCCAGCCCACGAGACCACCACCACTGAGTTCCTGAGGACGAGACGAAGCCGGCCCAACACCCTGGTCGTAGCGCCGCCATGACCGTCGTCGTCAACCACCGTCTTCTCCGGCGTAGGGACTTATTCTGATTAAAAAAACAATTCCAGGGATCCGGAATCGGAAAAAAAATTTCAGGGACTTATTTTGATACGGGGTACAATTTCAAGGACCCCTAGAGTATTTAAGCCTTTTTAAAATTAGTAAGTTAATAACCTACAACTTTAGGACTATATTATAAATCCAAAATTAAAAATTAAGTTATATCTTTCTTGCTTATTCGCTCTAAAAAAATATATTCTTAGTTGAATGATTTTATTTGTTACGTAGATAATCTTTTGTATTTATATTAGTGTTTTTTATTTAAAAAGTTAGTTGTATTTTTTGTTTTCTATTAAAAAAAATAGTGAAAAATATATTTTGGTTAGCTAAATTGCGGGTAATGGGCACGGGTACGGGCATATAGGTACTCAGAGGGTACGGGGACGGGCATTCAAGTTGCTACCCACGCGGGTATGGGGACGGGTACGGGTAATTTTTTAAAACGCGGGTACGGGGATGGGTACTATAGTACCCTACCCAGACCCTACTCATTGTCATCCCTAGAAGAAGGTGAAAGTGGAAGAACATGAAGGTGGAAGAACAGAAACTAAAATTGATTAAAATACGTTTTAAGGGACTAAAATTGATGTGAAAAAATCCACGTGGCCGTCCTTAGCTGACTAGGCTTGCCACTGGACTGTTGACCGGTCAAAATTGAGCAAAAGGAGTTAATTAGATTAAAAAAACAATTTTAGGGACCCAATTTGATGCGAAAATTTTACAAGGACCAGATTTGATTTCCTTTACAATTTTAAGGACCAAAAGGTTATTTAAGCCAAAAACTTATTAAAATGTGTGTTGACTTTTGTGTTTGAAAAATGTGTTACTAGCATTCCTCTCCTTCTGTTTAGTTGCATTTGATTGATCAGCAGCAGGAGAGTGAGTTCTTCGCCGGTGATCTGAAAGCTTGGGTTATGAAGAACCTATAATCAAATTGTCTGCACTCGCTGGGCAGAAGCGGCCCTCCAGAGTTCGCTCTCCTCCTTTGGGCAATATGGAAGTCGCATGCAAATTTTGTCTTCCAGGGAGCTCCGTTTGATTTGAGGTGCTTGATACCTGTGGCCATGAAAACAAAGCTGGACTACGCCCATAGCTTGCGTGTTCTCCAGGATCCAGTCGCGGGTAGCGCTCGTCGTTATGAGATGGTTGAGATTGGTTGGGATCCCCCGCCTGATGCTTGGCTAAAATGCAATGCTGATGGTTCTGTTCGTGGTCCAGCCAATTCAGCGGGTTGTGGAGGTGTGTGTCGCGACCACCACGACAACTGGGTGTTTGGTTTTAGTCGGAACCTGGGCTCATCCAACGTCCTTTGGACTGAGCTTTGGGCGATATTCACCATGGTGACTCTGACCTGGGATAGAGGTTGGCGTAGGATCATGGTTGAGAGTGACTCTCTAGTTGCAGTGAATCTGATAAATGAGGGTTGTGCTATCCTTCACCCGTACGCGTCCCTTGTGAATCAGATCCGTGTCTACCTGGCTCGGAATTGGAATGTTGTTTGTGTTCATGTCCGACGTGAGGCGAACCAAGTTGCTGATTGCCTGGCAAATGCTTCTCATGCCCTCAGTTTGGGGTTACACTGCTATGAAACCCCTCCTCCTAGTTGCTTGAATCTCTTGTTATTTAATCGGTTGGGGATCACTTTCCCCCGCACTATCTTAGTATAGTCCTTTTTAGCTTTCGGGCATAGCCCTCCATGTAACCAAAAAAAAAAGTGAGAAGAATGAATGTTACCTTGAGGAAAAATGATTTTTTACAATATATTTATAAATAAATTAATATGTATGATTGTAATAGAGAGATAAAATGGATATAAGTGTATGAATTTATACTCTCACTCATTTCTCCAAATGAAACCCATAAAAAAGTGTAGTGTACACCACATATCTCTCTCATATATCTTTCTCATGGATACCAAACAAGAGTGATGTCATTCACACTTAGAAACACTTACACCTACTGGGCAAAAAAAGAATTAGTACTTCACAATCAATTAAATGAGTTGTCTAAATCACCTAAACTAAATATAGTGTTAAATAAATTATCCTAATTTTAGTTGGCACAATAATATTTTAACCTGTGTCATAAGCAAGAATTTCTATGGCGTTTGTCATATATTGGCCCACCTAAGAGATGATAGTTTTAACCAAAGTAAATCTTTGGTGATTTCAATCCTTATAATTAAAGCCTTTTTTTTGATAACCTTATAATTAAATCCATAAAATCTATATCTATATACTTTAGAAAAGAGGAAGGTTGTGAGCCCCACTTAGCTGATTTGGCACTCCAAGAATAACTCTCACCCAACCTCCCTCTTTGCTTGACAAGTGTCAATCCCTCCTTCATTCTGAGCAATTTATTACAAGCCCATTTTCTTTGATTTAGGTAGTGAGGTCCATCATCGACAACCTTGATTTTGCTTGATTTTTTGTTTTTAATGCTAATTTTTTTTTTCATTTAAAATATAAATTAGAATTGATTACATTTAATGCTTGACTTTTTATTTATTAAAAATAAAAACCGTGAAATTGAATTTGAGATTCAAATTCATACAAGTTTTATTTTTGAAGGTTACAAAATTTAATACTGATATTAATTATGAGAATTTGATTTGATTTATTTGATTAAAACTGTTTTACTTCTCTAAAATAAAAATTCAAATTTGAATAAAAAGAATTAGAATTGATTACATTTAATGCTTGACTTTTCATTCATTAAAATTAAAAACCATGAAATTGAATTCGGATTCAAATTCAGACAAGTTTTATTTTCGGATGTTACAAAATTTAATGTCGATATTAATTATGAGGATTTAATTTTATTTATTTTATTAAAATTGTTTTAATTCTCCAAAATAAAAATTCAAATTTGAATGAAAAAAAATTGGGAATGTTCAAATTTGAATCAAAATATTCTTTTAATATTGTTTTAATTAGCATTGATTCCATTTAATGCTATCGAATTTGAGCATGTTCGAATGAAAAAAAATTCAAATTTAGTCATCATATTCAAATAAAGACATTGGAATGAAAAAAATATATTTTAAATGAAAAGTCAATGGAATATTCTTTTCACCTTTAGTCATCGTTAACCCTAATTTCAACTCAACTATATATACTCCCTTAAGCTGCCCCTCTCCTCCATCATTCCATCTATTTTACAACACTTGATATCTTTGAAATTAACCTTTTTTCTGATGGCTGCTAGAATCGACGATCTTGCCAGAATCGGCGCCTCCAAAGAGAACTAGACTATTGTTGCAAAGGTGAATCGTTTATGGCTAAGTCCGAGCTTATATGGTTCAAAGCTTCCCTTTTCGATGGACATGGTTCTTATGGATGACAAGGTATAGCATTTTTTTAATTACGCACCCTGTTTTAATATCAATTTTTTATGGTTGGCAAATCTCTTATCTTTTTTACTTTTTAATTTCCAGGGTTGTGAGATTCATGCTTCAGTTAGGAAGACTCTGATTTATCGATTTCAGTCTTTGCTAAGTGAAGGACGCGTATATCAGATTCATGCTAAGTGAAGGACGCGCATATTTCACGCTTTCTCCATCTTTACTAAGACACTAGCTGCGGGAGAAATTGTCTTCTGAAATATGAAATTAGTTGAATAAATTTCTCCATCTCTACTAGGCATAGCCCACAAATTTTCTGGTATGTGAAATTAGTTGAATAAATTTCTATCTGTTCTATTTGATGACTAATTTCAACTGTAGTAGTTTCACCAAAAGAACATTGGTGCTCACATTTTAATATTTTCTATGGCTTTAGTTTAAAGCAATGAGAGTTGGTGTTCAACATGAAATATATTTGTTGACACATGTCAGAAGCATGTGAAGCCTTCATAATTTAAATAAGAGGAATGCATATATAGATTTTTTGGTTCACATTTAGTTTCAGGAAAGCATTTTGAAAGCTTAATTTGATTTTGGTTTCTGTTTAGTCCTACTACTCTTGCTTTGCAGACTAAAAGTATTGAGGGTCCTAGGTGCAAAATTTTCAGCTGATTTTGTTGCAGGAACTCTAGCAAATGGATCTAAATGTTCGTTAGAGTTTGTTTGTTTCTGTAGATTTAGAGTTAGTGTGTCACTGAAGTTTATCGGTTTCTATTTATCTCTTTTCCCGCACAAACTTTAGAGACAAAGTTGGGGATACAAAGGTTTTGCTTTGCTCATATATGCTTTTCATTTAGAAAATTGAATTGGTATAGTTGAGACGTTCAATTGATATATCTGATTATGGATATTCCACTTTCGGATATGCCTTGTCTAAGTATTTTTTCTTTTACGGATATCTGAAAAACTCCTAAAATTTTCTATCTTTTAGGATTTTCCTATTTTAAGAGCAAACACTAAGACTATTTATTTCTTTATTTGCAAATACAAGCACACCAGCTTCATACTTTTTCTTATGTTGTTCCTTTCATTGTGAAATTGTTTTTGTGAAATTGTCCTGGATGAATATAACCATCACTTGAATTGAACTGAGGGTGTTTAAGCTACATATTAGGCAAGGAACTGGAGTTGAAATAGAGAAGTCATTGAAGTGGTGAAGAGAAAATACATTGAGGATTATGAGAGTGCTTGGCTTGGAGGAAAGAGTTTGTTGCTGACAGCCTGACACCATTGTAGAAGAAGATTTTTGGGGTTTAATGAGCTACAAGGAAGATTTTATCAAAATCGATGAAGTTATTTAATAGTGTAAAACAATAAATTTCAGTAATTGGCATTAAATATTTTCACTGAATGCAAATTTAACGGTGGGAGCCTTGACAGAAGGCATTCACCTCCATGTTATGGACTCTTTTCCTTTTGTGGGTTTCAAGGTATAAAAAATTTAATAGTGTAAAACAATAAATTTCAGTAATTGGCATTAAATATTTTCACTGAATGCAAATTTAACGGTGGGAGCCTTGACAGAAGGCATTCACCTCCATGTTATGGACTCTTTTCCTTTTGTGGGTTTCAAGGTATAAAAAAGATGTGAATGAATTATTTACCCCCATGTTAGGGACATGATAAAGGTTGAAAGATGAATTAATGAACTGTAGTAGTATCTCTTTTTTACAGTGTTTGTGGTGCTTCCTTTTTTTTACCGTGTCTGTTAGTGATGCTATTTAATTTCTGATGCTATCTAAATTGAGGAGCTGAAAAGGAAAATTGTGCTACTTGGGGAGTTAGAAAAATAAACAAAGAGGAGGTTAAAAGAATAAACTGGATAGTGGGTTAATAGAATATTGAATAAACTAATAATTGAAAAATATATTTAAATTAATGTTATAATTTTTGGAATATATATCTATCTATCTATAATAATATTCAAATGAGAGGAGGTTAGAAGAATAAACTAGACATGTGCATTTTCCACAAGGATTCGGCTGAAGTGTCCCTTCCCCAACAAATGAAAGTTTATTTTTCATTTGATTGAAAATATATTTTAATAATTTCAGTTTTATAAGTATTTTCAAATTTTAGAGCGTGTCCATATTCAAAATCTTATTATTTATTTTTTCTTTTAAATGATTTTTTTTTCTCCTCAATTGTAAGGAAAAGTTCTCCATGCATTGCGTACCAATCACATAATGTCGTAAGAGCATTAAAAAATATTAATATATAACATATTTTTATTTATGTTTAGGTTACAGGGTGTAAAGCTCATAGAGGGAATATTTTAAATAAAAAATACTTTAGTGTAAGAAAAAGAAGCTTTAATATAATTTGTTTTTTTTAATGTTTCTATAAATAATCTTAAGAGTAAATATATATTTAAGTATGAAATTTTAATAATAGAAATATGTTATAAAATATTTTTTTATTTACGTTCAAATTACACGGTAAAAAACTCATACGGGAATAGACTTTATACAATATTATTTTCAAATTTATAAATAACTTTAATATAATTTCACTCATTTTTCATAATTATTTACTAATGTTAGATGTGTATGTGAATATAAGTATTTTCTAATTTCTTAAGTGCATTGTTTTCTTTATCAATCATGTGAAAAAATTATGTGCATTGAACGAGTAAAAATGACCCAAATTGATTGACAGTGAATTTGCTAAAGTAATGTATAGGTACATGTTTAAAAGACAAGAGAAAATTATCCATGCAGGGTAAAGAGTTAATACATATTATATTGTTTTATGTTTAAATTACAATGTTATAAGTTCTAATGGGGAAGAGCATTTTACATGATAATACTTACATGTAAAAATTAATAGGAAAATAAATTTTGATAATATTGCTTTATTTTACAATGTAGTTTCATATTAAAAGTGTTTTGCATAAAACTAAAGTCTATTATTATTTTAATTTTTTTCAAATTACAGGGCAGAAAACTCCCATGAGGAAGAACATTTTAGCACAAAAATGCTTTAATGTTAAATTTAATAAGAAAATAAAATTTCATATCATTTAATAACACTTTTCATACTTATTTTGATAATTTCAGGAGTAAATTTATGTAAAAAAAAATTAGATTTTGTGTCGGTAGTATTTCATATATTATGGCGTGGTGTTGTTTTATTTTGTTTTTACAAAAATGGTAGAACGTAGAGAAAATACAGGGCAGGGCGTCAGTGCCTTGCTGGAGAGGCTAGTAGAGGCCCACTCCTAGAAGGAGCGTCGGTGGATCTCCCCGAGGAGGGTTGCCTACCAACTAGAATTTTACTGACCCCAGGGGATTATAACCCTCGATCTTTGGGAGGTGAGAGCTAAATCTAGAACCTAAAGTCAGTTGTGCCAACCCATGTTGGTTGTGGTGTGGTTTTATTGAATACTCATATTTGTCATATTTTAATTCCATCAAGTTAAAATCTCAGCAAAATTGAGTTTTTAGCATGTCAAATTTGTATAAACCTATTTACTAGTCCATGTCCCAAACACAAGAGAAAATTTCAACGTGCAACACATGGGTAAAATAATAAACAAAGTGGCAAGAGACTTGATTTTATATACACATCAAATTCCTTAATCTAGGGGATTTATGATTTTATAATCAATTTTCATCTATATTGTGCCAACCCATTTTGGTTGTGGTGTTGTTTTATGGAATACTCATATTTGTCACATTTTAATTCCATCAAGTTAAAATCTCAGCAAAATCGAGTTTTTAGCATGTTAAATTTGTATAAACCTATTTATTAATCCATGTCCCAAACAAAAGAGAAAATTTCGCCGTGCGTTAAAAATCACTAGTAACAATATAATTTTCATAAAACTTTGCATGACTAATAACCTCAAGTGTCTTCTCTTTCTTGAATGTGATTCAGGATAGACACAATGCTTGGTTGTCCGCGGTGTTTTATATCTTTGGCCTTGAGAACTCTTATCTTGCATAAATCATAGTTAGTGGAGAAGGGTTTGAAAAGCGTATGCTCTTGGTCACTGAGAAATTCTCTGCCTTTCAGATTGTCTAAATGTCGTAGAGGTTTTCCAGTCGAATGTGGACGTGTCTACATATTGGGCATGAGATATCATCACTAAAATTAAAGTCATGCTTGCTTGAGGATGGAATGTCAGGAGGATTGAGGGAAAAGAACAATGCATATGATTTCTTGACCAGACAAGCTTCGCGTGAAGACACTCTGCCTCGTGTATGGAGGCTTTCTCTGTCTAATATTATTGTGTCCTTGATGCAATAGACTAACTTTTTGTTTGTCTTTTAATCTTCCTCTTATCACAAAAAGAAACTCTAAAGTATCTTCATAAATCAATACAATGAAATCTATACTCTTAATATTTGGATCCGGATTCTCTTAAGTGTTAATTTTTCAAGTTTCCTCAAATTGGTATTTTGTAACTGTTTCAGTATTTCTCTTCATGTCTATTATAAACTCTTTAGATATTTATAAAAAAAAAATAGACACAATATTTTCCTTGACAAGTCTTTATATTTTAATGGTATAACCGTGGGCAACATGAAAATTGGACTTGAGCTTTGATTATCAACTCATACAACTTGGACCCGTAAATTCCCCCCCCCCTTTTTTTTTCTCTTTTCTTCAATAAGGATACTCTTTCTTGAATAACTATACTCTTATATACCCTTTTTTTTTCACCAGAACTAAAATCTAAATTGATTTTGTGAAATCAGAACCTCCTAAGATGTTTCCTCCATGGGAAAATTAGCATGCTGACGATTTTTGAAGTTTTGAATAGATAAAGACCATTTATTTATTTATTTCTCTTTACTTCAATAAGTATACTCTATTTCTTGAATAACTACTCTTATATGCACTTTTTTTCACCGGAACTAAAATCTAAATTGAATTTGTGAAATCAGAACCTCCTAAGATGTTTCCTCCATGGGAAAATTAGTATGCTGACGATTTTTTGAAGTTTGAATATATAAAACCATTTATTTCAGGTCATCTTCCACGTTTGAACGTGCCCACCAGAATATACATTTGAGTCAAGACACACCAAATGCTAATAATTAACCATCCATGCTTACCATGCTATAAAAAGGACTTCATGCTGCACAAGTACATCATTCATAAACTTCCTTCTTCACAAAGACCCAAAATTTGCAATATTCTCTAATTGCCTTCCTCTGTTTTCAACTTCAAAAAAGATGACAAGCACCATCCTCAAAACTCAGGCCTTCTTAGTTCTCTTCCTCTTTATGAACCATGCCTTAATGGTCTTAGAAGATCGTCCACTGAGTGTAGTTGAGAGAGGAAACTCAGCTGCCGGAGGAGAAGTGGAAGATTTCTTTGACTGGTTATCTGTGGGATTGGGAGCAATCAAGCAATCTGGACCAAGCCCTGGTGTGGGTCACAAATTCACCAACAGTGACACCCTTGGAGGGATTAAGGATTCGGGTCCTAGTTCCGGAGGGAAGGGTCATGAATTTACCAACAGTTACACTCTTGGAGGGATTAAGAACTCTGGTCCATCCCCTGGGGGGAAAGGACACTAATGTGTTCTCTGCACCCTTCAGTTTAGTGACACCGCCTTGTCTTGCTTGCAAGCAAGTTTAAGATTCATTCATTCCTTAATTCCTTTTGTCTACAATTAATTCTTTTTTTTTTCACTTCACTATTCCTTATGTAATACCTCGAGACACCAGTAACAAATTGTGCTTTTGATAGTTCTTGGTGAATGTAAAGAATCAAGCATAACAGACTACATAGACCGAATTGCTTGCCGCTTTTAAAGCAATCACTGCAGTCATCTAATATGAGACTGTTTTTTATGTCATTTTATTTTCAAATGGACCCAAGTTAGGTTTCTTACAAATTTAATTCATGGCAACCGTATATTTTGTTTTTAATTGTTGTGATCTGGGAGACATCAAGCTACCCGTTGACAAGGGGTAGGAGAGGATGGATCTGGACGTGTTGAAGGCGCTCCAAGTAGGCAAGGTCCCGGGAGGGGCTCCTGCAAGACACTCCGATGCTAAAGTCAGTGAGGGGAGTTGTAAGAATGGTGAAATTGGAGAGAATACGTTACCTTTAGATAGAAGGAGTGTTCCCTTTATATAGGAGAGGCAGGATTAGGGTTGGAGCCATGCAACGTCATGCATGGCTCGTACATGGGGGCATGGATCACCGTTGGATCCCCTGCAGAGGAACAGTGATCCAACGGTCTGGGGGGCCCTACGGATCTGCACCAGCCAACCTACTCCTAGGGTAGTTGGCCTAGGTCAACCCCTATGTAGTGGGCCCCGGGTTCCTTGTCCTCACCCTTAGTGGTGGGGCTCGGGAGTAGGGGGCTCTTGGCCTCCCCCAAACGGCCCCTTATCTGGGACTTTTGGTGGGTCCAGCCCTGTCCTAGGTCCCCTGTCCGTCCCCGGTCAGGGTTCCCGGAACATGTTGCAACCATTTTAACTTTGGGTTGAGGAGTAAATAGGTTCATTGCATAAACCCTATAGTTTCCTTTGCTTATTGTTCTGGGACGGGCAGAGCGCGCAAAGGGACGACCGGTCACCCTGAAGGGTCAGTGCCCGATCAGGGTTACCCGGGGAAGGTCCCAAGGGGTTGACCGGGGTAGGATGTCCGGGCCCTGTACCACAAGCAGGACGGCATCCTCCCCTGACCCAGGAACCTGGACCCCACCACCTAGGGGTTGACCTAGGCCCACCACCCTACAAAAGTAGGGTGGTTGGAAGGTGAGTCCCGAGGTAATCTAAGTCGTTGGATCACTGGAAACAACAGAAGGAGCAGAAGGATCCAACGACCCTTAGCCCACCGGTACGGACCATGCATGACGTTGCATGGCTCCAACCCTAATATCCCTGCGTGTATATAAGGGGGGCAACACATCCACTCCAAGGTACGTTATTCTCTTCACCTCACTACTCACTTACTCGATTCCCCTACTCACTTTGGCATTGGAGTCCCTTGCAGGAGCCCCTCCCAGGATCGCCCAGCTCGCCAGCACGCCAGTCCTACTGCCTTCCTGACTGCCCCAGCACCCCGTGATCTTCCCGATCACTTATGAAAGCAACTCTCTTTCAAAGTTTGACATATTCGCCTAGCTCTTTCTTTACCCTTCTTAGAAATCAATTTTGTTTTTAAAAAACCACTTTTCGATTCACTAATAAATTATTTTCTAAGTTTGTGCCGTTATAAAAACCAAATGGACGCATATGTTTGTGTGTTTGTGTTGTTTATCACGTAAAGGTGGACTCTTGGGGAAGATGATTGTTGTACCGAAGACAGTCATCGAATGGATAGGCCTAGTGAGTGCTTCCAATACAAGTGTCCCTGGCATCTAATTCTTCTGAGAGTTAGGACTGTCGTTCTCCTTAGACTCGACGACGGTGCTCGGCTGTGACTCACTTGAGAGTGTGGTGGTGCTAGCGTTGAACATCGAAAGTGCCTGCAAAAGAGACTCTAACGCTCAAGTACTCAGTGAGTGAGTAAGGAGAGAATTCATGAGACTTAGAAGAACTCAAGTAATGCTAAGAATGAATATCATGTTATGTAAATGAACAATAGAACCTATATTTTTAAGGTCGGTATTTGTGTCCAATGTTTCCATAGATGTAGGTGAAATCCTTAAGTGGAGCTTTCGGGGGCATGATTGACTTCGTGTCGTCATGCTTTATGTGTTTCATCTCAGCCCTTTGTATGGCCCGCTCGAACATTTTTCCAATTGGACTAGGGTGGTATGTTCCTGAACCAAGTCATGCATGTCGCCCTTATGGTGTATGCTTAAGAGCAAACCCTTATGAGTCGGCTACAATGTCGTCGACACTTATGGCTTAAGAGTCAACGGAACAACAAGAAACCGCAACAAATAATAGAACTGAAACAACATTAGTTTTTCTAAACCGGCTCAAACATGGTGGCTCAAACAACTATTGGAGAATCTAATGCCGAAGGTCACAACAATAAGCGATGGTTGAAGCCAAATGCAGGCTACTTGCTTCACGTTCAATGTCGATAGGACTATTAAGAGCGGTAATACTACTAGTTGTGGAGGAGTTCATTGAGATGATAACGACGAGTGGACCACGAGCATTTGTAACAACCTGGGTACCTCTAACCCCCTCTGCACTGAACTTTGTGCTATCCATACAACTATACATACTATACTAGAATATACCTTACCGCAAGTTGTGATCAGGAGCGATTGTTTGGAGGCAATTCAGTTGGTCTAACTCATTGCGATTTGATCCTTCGTTACGGGGATATTATTGGTCTCATTGGCCAAGAAACCATTATTCATGAAGGAATCAAGTTTACTCACACTCCAAGGGAGTTCAATTTGTAGCTGATTTACTTGCTTGTGACCCTTTGCACTTACCATTCGGAATCCATATCTTTTTCTTCTTCGTTTGGTGGTTACCATTGTTTGCTTAGTTTAGCTTTGGGAAATGATTGTCTCCTTTGTCGTGCTTAGTTTTTTTCTAGGAACTTTGCCGTGTCGGGTTTTTAATGATTACTATTCTCATAAAAAGGTTTGGAATTTATTACTTAAATTAATATATCATATTTTATCATGTTATTAAGATTTTTTTGTTTGGTACATCAGAAAGATAAATTGCACATTCTAGGAATTGATCATTGGACCTCTCACACCTAACTCATACGTCTCATAACTCTTACCACTTGTGTTATTATTCGAGAACGTGAATATGACTATATAAGGAGAAAATTGCACTAATACTTTGTCAAGCAAGATATTATGAATATTATAAAAAATTAAGAGTTTAATTTCTATGCATTGATACACCGTCAACCAATCACATTTCAAGAATGTGAGAAAATCTATCTTTTTATTTAATTTTATTAATTGACGTGACATATCCTTAAAATCTTATTGGTTGATGGTGTAAAAAAACTTTACACTGTTGGTGCATCATCATTTTTCTCAAAAATTAATTAATTTTGAGTTTTTTTTTTGTCAAAATGGAGTTTGGGAGTGGGCCTTGCATTCGGCTTGGCCCAACCCAAGACATACACTCAAGCCGAAAACCGTCGAGCGCGTGAACGCGAGCGAGTGAATATCCAAAAATCCAAAACTCCCCCTAAAGTCAGTTGTTGAGTCCCAAATTGAGTCACTTCACTGTTTCTCGAACAAAGCGTGTGGTTTCCCGGTTCCCGCCCACTTCATTTTTCTCGTTCCAACTCCGCCATGGGTAACTCATCCAAGGACGATTCCGCCACCTCCGGCGACGCCTCCGCCGGCGACGGCGACGTTCAGCCCTCCAAACCCCCCATCTACACCGAGGGCGAGAAAGTGCTCGCCCACCATGTTTCTCGCTTCTACGAAGCCAAGGTACCTCTTGCCTCTCTCCCTTTTCCAATTTTTTGCGCAAATTTCTTCTTGAAATGCTTTGTTGTCTCGATTTGCCTCTTCTTCTGGATGTTTCTTGTCTTGAATTTGTCAATTCCAGTGGCGGTTATGAAACTGAAACTTTGCAGTTCATCACTGTTCAGTAACCGTTCTGCGCTAGGTTTTTTTTTTGTATGTTAGGGATTTGGCTTGCGTTTTCGTGCTCTTATTTGAAATTTTTTCGTTTGAATAGCCAATTTTCTTCATGTAGTGCCTGAATTGTGACTCTATGCTTTTCTCGTGAAGGATAAGTTTTGAAATGTCATTTTTTAATGGTTTTCATCATTTTCCCTAATTTCTCTTGTGTTGAGATGCTTGAATTTTTGTTGGTGGTCAATCCGGTTTGTGTACCGATCTGATTTCTTGGAGATTGTAATGTTAGAGAAAAAAAATTAGGAGGTCAGTGTTGGAAGCAGATATGTTTCTCTTTTTTGGAACCGGTTTGTGGGTTAGGGCTGTTAAAGGGTTTTTTCAGGCACCATTGCATGTATGCTAAAGGGTTGTCTCTGTATTTCGTTATGTTGGATAGCAAAAGAATCTTTGATTGCCCACAGACCTAAGTCACATTAGTGGAGCCGCATATTTCGCTATGTAATTCTCACTTACTTGCGTTTTACGCTGCTCTTGCCATAGCATTTTGTTTAGTTTAATCTGTAAAATTTTGGTGTTGATTTTATTGTTGTGATTTATTTAATCTTTGATCCTGGGATTTGTATGATCACTTTTCATGCCATTAGACAATATTGGATTACTGTATGATTTTTTATTGACATTATTTTTAAAGTTCTTTCAATTTATGCCTTCTTCTATCATGCATACATAATTCAAAGCTTCTTACTAATTCATTACTATCTTGGCAAAGTGTGTTCTATACTTTCTGCCTGTAGTCTTCTTGTGATAATGATCTAATTTACTGCATGTTTTGATCATCAGGTGCAGAAGGCTGAGATCAGAAACAAAGAATGGAAATACTTTGTTCACTACCTTGTAAGTTCAACTGTGATATTCCTTCCACATAGATCATTTTTAAGGACTTAAGTCACCAATATCGGTTACCTCATTTTTAATTTACAGTAATATGTTAGCTTTGACAGATTTGAAAAATTCGATCACTTTGATTGTTAAAATGTGACTAGTGATTACAGGATATACTATTGACTTTTTGGTTGCTTTGCTTTCTATTTTGCAGGGGTGGAATAAAAAGTGAGTTTCTTCTCTTTTCGTTAATTTTATTTCAAGTAACAGAGATACAATGACTGTCTTAATGATTATTTTCCAATTTTTAATTTTACAAGACATGTTCTGAAATACTAAAGTTGTTCTTGTGTGACCTAAAATTGGTAAAAATCATTAAGTAAGAAGCAGAGTCATGTTAAGGTACTTTTGGGAACTTGTTGGCAATTTTTTTGTAGGCTCTTGTAATGATTAATCTATAGTTTTTGGAGAGAATCATCTTAGTCTTATTGTGGTTATGTCACCATAAATGTTTACTATCAATCACATCTAAAAGGTTTCACAAAATCTTTATCATGGCTTCAACATATTTCCAACAGTTGGGACGAATGGGTGCCCGAGCCCCGATTAAAGAAATATACTGAAGAAAATGTAAGGAAACAGCTGGCCCAAGACAAGAAGGCAAGTGCAGAAAAGAATGCTAAGTCTGGACGCTCATCTCAAGGAAAGGCTAAAAATTCTATGGGTAAGTAATTGTTACAGTTACTTGAAGCTTTTGTTTTTCTAGTTTGTACATAATGAGCCTCTCTTTTGGCAAGGGGTTCTGGAGTCCCCTAATTCATGATTGAAATTATATAAAGTTAGCTATTCATTATTCTCTCTAGAATATTTTGGTTGTGCATTCAATTGTTTTGTCTCTCTTTTTACTAAAAGCTCGTTGCTTATATCTGATATATATCAGTTGCAGATGTGGACACCTTAAACATTTATTTTCCATTTTGGTTCGTTTTTTTGAGAGTTTCACAGTATTAGAATTCTAGAGAGAGAGAATTTTGGTAAATCTTCTGTACATTCACATTACTATAAATCTGGTACAAGAGATAGTATGTATATAAGTGGTTGTTTTGTATTGGGTAAAGGATATCTGGCTTTTCAAAGTGAAAAGAACTGTGAGATAGAAATCTATATTTATCAGGTGCTGGGATGAAAAATACTAGTATAAGCGCATATAATATAGCTTGTTTTAATAGCATACAAAAGTATGTTTGACTCCCTTCCAACTACTGGGAAAATCAATCTGAGTGTCACTTTTGCCTGAAATTAATCCTAGACCTTCGGTACAAGCAGTGAAACATTTTTTAAACTGCTTCTGAGATTTTTACAGATTATGCAACCTTATATAGTGTGTTATTCTATTGAAATCAATTTCCCCCTGTTTTTAAATACTTGACAATATGTTTGTGCAGTTGCACAGGTACTAAATCTTCATTCTGCTATTTTTCCTGAACTGTTAGACTTGGAAAGATTGTGGTTAGAATTCTTCATTTTATTAGCTTAATAATTTTACATTTGCTTTGGATTCTGTAGATGCCAAAGTGGATAAAGAGGACATCAAGAGTAATGGTATTTATTATACTTCTCCAATTTCATCTTTCATTTTCCTATTTTATTTGACTTTTTTCTTCATGATCTCTATGATTGAATTTCTATTGCATCTTATCTTATCATCTTAAAGGTTTATATCAGATTCCAGTATTCCACAAGTAACAACTGTTTCAAGAATTAGACTTAGAGCATTTTGGAATTAATAT
Organism: Lotus japonicus; assembly: GCF_012489685.1. Lineage (NCBI taxonomy): Eukaryota > Viridiplantae > Streptophyta > Magnoliopsida > Fabales > Fabaceae > Lotus > Lotus japonicus. Next base: position 13,585,081 of record NC_080044.1, read on the forward strand.
CTGAATGAAAAATTTGCCCCCCTTGCTGCTTATTATATACTACCTGATTGTTGAATTAATAATTTAATCTACACGAAAACATTCTTACCTATATATCCATGAAAAAAAGCAACAATATTCACATAATAAGAGGGCTATGACTGCTTGTTAAGGAGAGAAATTTGCAAATTAAGAAAGCCTTTATATTGTTTGGCATCAATCTTTCTTGCCCATGTTAATCCTTTTCTAAGGTATCAATTACCATTACTTGTTGCCTTCACAAAATTATTGATGGTGCATTTAGCTTCAATTTTTGTTATTTCAACTATAGTTAATACATTTGGGTCGTCAATGCCTGCACATCCCAATCTACTAAATATTTTAGCTATTTAAATCCTATAACTGCAATATCTCCCTTGTTATTTAGATCTTTGTATAGAAACCTCAACTGCTTTAAGTTTAATATGATAAATGACGTTACCCTTCATTAGAGGAGAGGCCGTTATTAAGTTTGATGCCTGGTAAATACCTGGCCTCTTATTTGGGCCTCAATTGTTTACTATAACTATAATTTGGGCCAGCCCAGGTGAATAAATTTGATCCAAATCAACCTGTAGTGTAATTTTTTTTATTTAACCGATTATATTCATTTTCTTTAATTTTCAATATATAAGTTTCTTCTCACATAAAAGTAACTTGTTCTTTATTTTTTATGTGCATATTTATGTAAAAAATCTTCATTTGTTGTTTTTGTTTGGTTTTTGAAAAATTCTTATTAGGCCTTGAGCCATCTCATTTTTTCAGGCTTGGCATAGGCTAGCCAATATTTTTTTCTTATTCGATAAAAAAGCCTAACTCCATGAGCACCATCTGGCCTTCATTTTCCTTACATTAAGTGCCGTAATTAACAAGTTGGACCTCTCAAATTCTCTTGTTTGAGCAGTGTTGTTATTGATTAGTTTAATTTCATATCTGCTTGCCATATTACAACTTGTGTGTACTAATAAGTTTGAAATGTTGAACTCTGCAGTGTCAAAAGGGAAGAAACGAAAGAGTGATTCCGGAGCTGAGGTTTGTGATATGGATGCTTTTTTGAGACGCACAATAAGTAAAATAATGAGGGGGAATAAAATTAAAAGATGGATTTCTTTTAAATTTTATTTATTCTTTTTCGGTGATAGACAGACTTTGTTCGAACAATATTTTATTTCTTTCCTTATTAGTTGGTATGTGATTATTTCTTTTCTTATTAGATAAGATCTGATGATTTCTTTCATTATTAGCCTGGATCCTATTTCTTTCAATCATGTAATTGTTGCTTTGAATTATGGACCTGATGTTACCTCTGTGAGTGAGTTGGATGCTCAACTTCTATCCTACAAGGTGCTCCTTGAAAAATCAAAGAAGGATGCTGTCACAGAATCCTTATTTGTTAATCTCACACAAGGAGGAAATGTTCCTTCCTCAATTTCGTAGTTTTCTCAATCTGTGAATCAGGCTCAGCATATGCCTTCTCACAAGCCAGCAGTGCCTTAGGCTGGTTATAGCCCTGGTGGTGATTTCTCCAGAGGCCGTGGAGGTCAATTTGGCCATTTTTGAGGGCGAGGTGAATGTTTTGGTGGTAGATTCAACGACCCATGCCAGATCTGACATTTTCTTGTACATGATGCAAGTTTGTTATTATCGCCATTATCCTCAATCATCTTCTGGTTATCCTTCTTACACTAGTCAACGTCCGCCATCCTCCTATTCACTAAGGCCTTCCTCATCCCTAACCTCACCTACTTCAACATAGGTTCAAGCTCCTATGTATCCTCCTCCACCTGGATTTGCTACTCTCTCTTCCTATGCTACTCCTATAAAACATCGAACCTCCCCTGCACAGGCTTTTTATGCTGGATCTGATGGAGGAAATATTCATTTTTTTGCTGCGTCACTAGTGATCACCGCGTCCGTGGGTGGATTAGGTACCTTGGGCTGAATATTGCTATAACACTTCATTTCATACAGCCCTTGCCACCACCCCCTCCCAATTTGTTTATGGCAGAGCACCCCCACGCCTCCTTTCTTTTTTAGGTGTGTCATCCCGAATTGAAGTTGTTGATCAAGTCCTCAAGGACAGAGTACTCGCAATAGTCTCATGCAAGCCCAGCAACAAATGAAAACTGCGTAACATTCCGGGCATAGAGATTTGAGTTCGCAGTTGGGGATTAGGTCTGGTTGCAGTTGCAGCCATACCATCGGTTCGCCATAGCTAAACAGAAGCGTCACAATCTACTTCCAAAGTTTTTCAGCCCTTTCCAGGTCTTGGCCAAAGTTGGCCTATTGCTTACAAACTGTCACTTCCCTCATAGAGTCGCATACATAATGTGTTCCATGTTGCTCTTCTTAGAGTACAAGGGTCCACCACCAGATGCTATTAGTCTATTATGGCTAGGCCTTGTCAATTCCTCTAGCTATTCTTCAAAGTAGAATCACCCTTGGCACCAAGCACTAGGAGTTTGTGCAATGGGTTGGGGATGCTGCTACGTGGGAACCCCTTAACGTGTTAGTGATGCACATTAAAAATTTGACCTTGAGGACAAGCTCAATGTCGAGGAGGGGATTCATAATTAGAAATGTTATTAGCGCAAGATAGTAGTGGTGCAGGGCAGAGTGAAGATCGCGTGTGACAGCGGCGCCTATAGCAGTGCGGTTCAGGATCGTGGCCGTCACAGCCGATTTAGCAGCCAAAATCGCAGCCTCCGCGATGCTATATCTCTGCTACAGGGAAATGTTCTTTGAGAGAGAAGGTTCAAGAAAATAAAAAATGCCATCCTAACAATTAGAACATTTAGGTTTTTTAGTTCAGGGTATTTTTTGGATTTCAGTTCTATTAGTTGGGGGTGTTTTTGGTTTTTCGGTTCTATTAGTTGGGGGTAATTTTGGTGGCCCCTAAAAAGACTTCCGTTTTGCACTGCCGCCTTTCTTCTCCCTTAGACCCTTGCTCCTGTACCACCGCCACTTGGACCACCTTCCAGCATCTTTCAGTGACTTTTCCGGCATCCTCCAGCCTCTTCTTCCTCCTTCTTCAGTGTAGCGGCCATCCCGCTGTGCGGTATACCACTACAGTGTTTTTTGGGTCATCCGCTATCCGGGATTGACAAGCTTGGTAATGATATGGATGATTTTATGGCACACACATATCAGAAACGAAATAAGCAGATTAATGTGGGGGAATAAAAGATTGATTTCTTTTAGTTTTTATTTATTCTGTTTCTGTGATAAGCAGATCATGTTACAAGGATATTTTATTTCTTACCTTATTAGTTAGGATCTGATTATTTCTGTCCTTGTTAGATAGGATCTGATAATTTCTTTCATTATTAGCTAGGATCCTACTTTTTCTATTTCATGTATTCGAGCCCTTTAAAGTGGGTTCCACAATTCAAGAAGAACCAATCGAGTTTTCTAAAGTACTGTAAAATTCTAAGGGGCTGTGTCAAGGATGAGTCTGCTTCTCTCTTGTTCAATATAGGTTGTAATAAGAATTCTTCTGTGTCCGGACTTGTGACTAGATCAAACGAGAAGGCTTTGGTTTACATTGTGGTTTAATTGTATTGCTAGCATATTCTTTTACTCTAATATCTTGGAAAAATTCATCATCTGCATTGAATTTCTCTGCATATCATAAATTTTACTTTCATCTTGCTTTAATATGATAAGGAAAAATTATCATAATAAATATCATGTATTTTGATGAAAAAACTCCAAAACTGAAAGTAGTAATAATATGGTGGAAATTGGATTTCAATCTTTCTTCTATGTTTCCTTTGAAATGCAGATATCATCCTGTTTGCTTGATATTTCATTTGAATTTCTCTGTTTTGCTGCCATTTTTTGAGTTTTTAATGTTCTTCTAAGAGTGATTCTAATTATTAGAAGGGAAGCGCAACTATTGAAAAGTTTGTGAAGATTCAAATTCCTGCAACATTAAAGAAACAACTCGTTGATGATTGGGACTTTGTTACTCAGCAAGATAAGGTAAATGTAAACTCTTAATTTCACTCTTTTTTGTTGTTATCCTCTGATATGTTTAAAATACGTTTCTTTGAAGTTAGATTTAATGCACTGACTGAAACCTGAAAGAGATATAACCTTGAGTTAAGTTGTTCCTTTTCCCCTTAAATTTAAAGGATCATAATGTGCTAGTACAGTTTTACGCGCCGCTCAGCAATTTGAAGTTATCTGACTGCAGTATGCCACAAGAGTGCTACGAAATCTGAGTTGTGTGACAATGACTTCATAGACACCAGTTCTGGTTCTTCTCTTGTGGTTAACTCATGAACCTCTTCTCAAAATTGCTTTCTTTTGTTTAGGCTTCCTTGACCCCAAAATGCAATGTGCTTAGTTTTTGCATATAGCTTGTGGTATCATTCTTTAAATTTAAATGCAAATATTGTGCTTTATTTTCTGTGCAAATTTAAGGGAATTGTTTCGCTTAAATTCTATGGTTGTATTATGTTGTGCCTTTGCTGCCTCTTTCAAATTCTCTACAATGCATATCTCAGCTTATCTTTTTGGGTTACGAAGCTTTTTTTATGGCATTGTATTGGTTCTTATGTGACTAATGTTTGTCTAATGATTGTTTAATTATCTCTTTCAAAAGTTATAACCTATTTCAATGTACAATTGTTTGTCTAACAAATGTTTTTGATGGCATATTAACTCTTCCACAGTTTTTTGATGGCATTGTATTGGTTGGCGAATGTTTGTCTAACAATTGTTTAACTTTTTTATTGTTTTATCATCTCTTTCAAAAGTTATAACCTATTTTAATGCACAAGCCAGGCAATCATGTGTTGATAATTCTTCCTGCAGCTTGTAAAACTTCCTCGCTCACCAACTATTGATGATATTCTTACAAAGTACCTTGAATACAAATCAAAGAAGGATAGCTTGTAAGAAATTATTGATTATGAAAAAAATTTCCTTCCTCCTTTTCTACTCTGGCATGTATGCTGCCGCCTTACTAATACTAATTGAAGGCATGTCCAACTTGTCTGAATACAGGGCAGCTGATTCAATAGGAGAAATTTTGAAAGGAATAAGGTGCTATTTTGATAAAGCATTGCCTATGATGCTCTTATACAAGAAAGAACGCAAGCAATATAGTGAATTAGTTGTGGATAATGCATCTCCGTCAACCATATATGGAGCTGAACATTTATTACGCCTCTTTGGTATGTTTGTTACTTTTTGCTGCTTCTAACTTCTAAGTGTATACTTAAAAGGAGGATACTCTGTGAGCACCAGTTCTTGCGTTTTGTCTTGGGATATATTTTCTTTCGTGAGTTCATTTGATTTAGTATTTGATGAATCATGAATGCTTTATCAGTTTATTGATGAAAACATTAAATTTTGACATCTCCAAACTTAATGTTCATGGCTAGTTGCAATAATACTAAGTTCAGGTTTTTACCCCATTAATGTGTTATCTGCTAAATAGTTATAGTTTTCTGTGGCATCTTTATTAAGTTACCTGAATTTTTAATACACCTGTAAAGTTTTCAAGTCTTGTATTGAATGGTTTCTTGGCTAGTTGCAAGTATGTAGTTTTACATGCCAAGTCCAATTCCCTTAATGTGTTATTTTTTGTATTTCTAGCCATTACATTGATGGAATATTATTGTAGACAGTTGCATATTGCTGTTACGGCCACGGGGTCGGGGGTAACATTTGAACATTACCCATGATGCATATACCTGACAAAATTTCATGTATGTGTTACTGCAAAACAATAATATATTTTTTCTTTTTCTGGCAGTTAAATTACCTGAGCTTTTGGCCTATGTGAACATTGAAGAGGAAACATTGACTCGCTTGCAGCAGAAACTACTCGACTTTCTCAAGTAAAAACTGAAAACCATCTCATTCAGTTTAGATACTGTTGTTAATGACAAAAATACTAAAATAGTCATATATGCACCCTGTCTACATAATCTTGTGCACAAGCTCATGATTACACTAGCTTTTAAGTGAATTTCCTGCTTGATATCCAGAAGAAATTCAATTTCAACATTTTTTTTTGTAAAGTAGGCTTTTTAGTAGTTTTTATTTTGGAGCAGGTTGGTCTATCAGGTACCTATTCAACTCAGGCTCCTGTTAATTTATCCTTGAAAAGAAAGAATGTTGCAAATATACCTATCATTTCATGATGACAATAAATTAAAAATGTCCAGTTCTCCAATGTTCACTTATATTTGTACTACTTTTGCAAATATACCTGGTATACATTGTTTTCTGTCAGGCTCATTAGTGATAAGTTTATTTTAACTGTTCTCTATAAGGTTTTGTTGCTGTTGGTTTGATAAATAAATCCATTGCAGGTTTTTGCAGAAAAATCAAAACACCTTCTTTCTCTCGGCATATGATGTGACTAAAGTCTCCGAAGGAAAAGGCAAGGGGAATGATGAATGAGATACTCCGTTGAAGTCTAGCCTTCTTCCTCATCTGTTGTATTATACATGACTGGCAAGGACAATATCATCATTGCCTTCAAAATTTCAGCTTAGAAAGTAGAAACTCATTGTTGTTGTAATAATATATATATCTAATTCATTCTTTTATTTTTCAAGTTTACTCAATATTTTACAAATTGAAACATTTTGATGCACATGCATTTCAGAATCAGGGTCTTAAGGGTCTCTTGTGCTTCTATATAAGCAGGCCCATGACTCAATAGATGTACTATGTTGAATGATATTAGTAATACTCTTATCTGTGTTTTCTTCTCTCTCTGTTCTTCATCTTTCCCATTTCTCTCGTATTTCTATTTCTGATCCTATCTCATTTTGATGGCTGAAGTACACACATGATGACCTCTTCTCTTCAAGTCTACTTTTTGGGATTCAAATACATGTTTTGGTCTGATATGAGCAAATACATGATTGGTCAAATCACGTTAGATTGGACTATGTGGTCTGAAAAAAAGTTTTGGGATTCAAAAACATGTTGTGGTCTGATATGAGCAAATACAATGATTGGCCAAATCACGTTAGATTGGACTATGTGGTCTGAAAAAAAGTTCGCATGAGCATGACCGGACCATTGGTTTTGCCTGCAGATCTAATCTCAAAAAAAAATTACGGCATTGAGTTAGTGGATAATGGTGGTTCTTGGTTGCAGTCGAGGCAGAAGTGCATATGGATGCCATTATTAATGAGGAGACTGATGGTGACCAGGAACACTAATTGTGTCTAAGGCTGAAAGAAAACAGATGATGACAAGGCTTCTCAAGTGTGGGTTTTCTTGCTTTGCTTTGAACGCTTTTGCCATTTTGGGATTTTAGCTAGGTGGTCAGCCTGTGGTCATGAACAAATTTGAATTTGAATACGCCCAGAAGGAAGGATAGTAGTATTTGTCGTTTAGACTTCTTTTTAATTCGTTGTTTATATTGGCTAACTGATATGCTCCCCTAGGGTTAACTCGACTAACAATATAAGGACCATCCCAATTTGGCGACTATTTACCGTATTTAGGGTCTTTAACCCCTAATAGGAAAAATAGTTTTCCGAACTAGGTCTTATTCGCCAAAAACTTTACTTTTGACACGCTTGTTGTAGGGTATTACCACCATGTTTTAGGATTGTCCAGCGAGCGGTTTCGAGCCGACGAAGTTAGTTTCGTCAAGTTAAAAACACCCCAAGCCCCAAGTCCGCAATCGTCCGATGTATGTATCATTTTTTACAGGTTGCGATTTGAATGAGATAGGTTGAACCGGGTGGGTTCATTCATATACACACAACTAGAAATTAAAAAATAACACAAATAAATCAAAGCAGAAATGGAGACAAGAGTTGGAAACAAAAATAATAAATTTCATTCAAATGAATATGATAAATGAGTCATCATACAAAAAAAATAGCATAAAAAGAGAGGAGAGTGGGAAACCCAAGAAATGTTCTTCAACAGAGTAGTTCAAATGCGATTGCTGACATTTCAAGTTGTAGTGGAGGATATCGGAGGTGAGGATGCGTTTTCGAGCACATGCACCGAAGCTTCTTCGAACTCCATGACGGTGGAACATGCAAAAGGGGTACTACATAGGATGTTGTTCGGCGAAGGCTTAATCTCGGTGCGGAAGAGAAGCAAGGAAGTGGGTTTCCTTATGAGTGGGAAGGGGTGAGGCTATGGTCCTAAGGCGCACTCGCGCCGGACCTGATGCTTGGAATTTTAGGAGCTTTTGGTTGTTTTAGTCGCGTTCGCGTCAGTGTTGAGGCGTGTTCGAGTTGTGGGTCATGTGGATTGCATCAGCCCCAGTCCTTAAGTGAGCGCGCACGTGTCTGACTGCTGGGAGTTCACACCTGTGTCCTGGGGATTTGGGTTTAACACCCCACCCCTTAGGCCCCACGCCCCACCTGAAGGGGCGAAATTACTAAAAAACCAGGATTAATAACGGTAAATGATTACCCGACACTATAACGGGTAATCATTTACCGATCGTGACATATAAACTCGACAGTTTGGGTTTTGAAACCCATTATTTTCAAAACCCAAATTTCCCTCCCCAAATCACACCCTCTTCAATCTCTCTCAAAGCTCGGTTCCACCACTTCAATCATCTCAAAGGTCGGTTCTAATCATCATCAAAGCTCCCACAAAGACCCATTCCATTACATTCAAAAGGTAAGTTTTGATTTCAATGATTTTCACATTTGAAGTTTGAATTAGGTCAATGGTTGAACACTAGGGTAGTTGATTGATGATTAGAGGTAGGTTTTGTTGTGTTTTGTTGCCTGAAATTCCATGAAACGAGTACGGGCACGAGTGGAGTGCATTTGGGTCTGTTTCTGGGTTTACTTTAATATCGGAAAATCAATTTCCGATATGATAATGGAAAATGATTTTCCGATATGGTAATGGAAAATGATTTTCCGATATGACAGTATGACAGTGCAGACTTCCAAAATTTATTTCCAATATTTAACCATGGCATGTATTAAGCTTCCAGGATTACTTTGCTGATTTGTTGAGAATTGGAAAAGATCAAGATAGATTTGATGTGTTGTGATTAGGAAAGTTGTTTATTGTTTATTGTTTATTGGAAAAGATTAAGCACTCAAATCATATGCTTCATGTGTTGTAATTAGGAAAGTTGTTTATTGTTTTTGTTTGCTTGTGATGATGGTTGCTTGACCTTAACACAGCTAAATTTAATTTAATCACATTCACATGCAAACTAACAACTAATTCTCTATATTTTCCTTTTCCTATGGTTAGTTGCTAAACGATTGATTGGAAATTTCCTGATTAAGTAAAAAAATGACTCAAATGATATGCTCATATGTGAAAATGCTTTACTTATTATGACAAGTATTGTTAAATTTGTTTGTTTTGCACAGATAGCGAGAATGAAGGGCGGGAGGAAGAGGTCACGACATGCTTCTACTAGTGAGGATCCAGCGGATCGACACGAGCGCTTGCATGCTTCTACCAGGCGCGGCGACCATATTGCAGCCACTCAGGCGGTAGAGGCTTCAGCTCCGTCTCCATCCCCATCTGCTACTCCGTCTCCATCCGCCTGCATGTGAAATGTATACTTTAAGTAAACCATGCTTAACTGTCCAAAAAATGAAGCAAGTTTCATGTTTAGGTTTCAGACCTTTTGGAGAACGAGAACAGATCCAACAGTTATGTCATTCGCAAATTCACTATGAGTAAATGCCTTGCGGTGGATGCTAGCATCAACAGCACCCGTGGGGTCCTAAATTTTTGAAATCGTTTGAGAAGTAAATTAGAACGGTTAGTCAAGGGGGGACCAAAAGCAAGGCCTTACAAAAGCAAGGACAAGACATACCTTGAGGGTAACTTTCGCATCTCCAAACCCATTGGGAGTGCAAGATTTGATAACAGCAACAACATTCTCCACCCTCTCAACGTTCGCTGTCAGAGAGCCCAGCGGAGTGGCTATTCCCCACTCTTGCAGGGCTGATAGCCAAGCATGTGAGTTGAAATCAGGATCGGTTTCGGTTGATCCATGATCTAGCACCCGCCTCACGATTTCCTGGGTCGGAATGAGTGGTGTGTTAGGGGTGGATCTACGGGCATACATGGCAGCCTGTATGGCGCCAGCCGGGCCAGGAATGAGAGAACGAGAGCTGCCAGAGTTGTTGCTTTGACCTTTGCAATGGCGGAGGAATGGATTTGGGTCTTGTTCCATCGTGTAGAATGAGGAGTAATAAGAAGAGGCAAGACACAATAGACAGGAAGATGAGGAATGAAGAGTAAGAAGAAGAGGCAAGACACAACAGATATTTATAGCTCAGGCGTGCGGTCAAAACATTTAAGGTGTACTGGTGGATGGTAGAAGAGTGGTTGGGGCTGGTGGTTGAGAGTAATGTCAGGGTTGGTGGTGGAGGGTAATGAAAATGAAAATGACAAGAGTACATCAAATTAACATTACCAAAAGTACATCAAATTAACATTACCAAAAGTGCATCAAATTAACATTACCAAAAGTACACGCATGAACCTGCCAATCTACGATGATGTCTAGATTTTCATCATTAACAACAACCTGTGATAAGGGTCACATTCTACCAAATTACAGAGAGTTTACAAATTAATATTACACAATACAAGAACATTCAATCTGTGGTGATGTCCACATAGTCCGCATGACCACTAAAAGCACCAAGCCAAGCTTGGAATTGTGCATCATACATGCCTAAACGTGGACCATATAGGTTGCGCCAGTATTTGGAGGCAAGATCAGCGTGCCAATCCCACTGGGGAGCAATAGTCGGCATAGGATGTCCAGGAGTTAATTGGAGCTGCATTTTAGAGAATAACCATAAAATTAGATAACTTCCACATACAAAAATTAATCGACAAGCTAGTAGGCAACTAAAATATTAGTGTATTTGGTCAAAATATACCTGTACCCAGTGATTTATCACATGTCCAATAGCTATAACAGAATGCTCATCTCGTGGGCCGGCTCCTATCAGTGGAAAGTATGTGTTACAACCCATAGAGGATAAGGATACGAGAACCAATTGGTACTTTGTGGCAACAAGGTATCCCATCTCTGGCAGTTGAAACCATTTGTCAGGGGTGGCCGGGTCACCAATAGGAAGAGTGAGACGATTATGTAAGCCATAAACAACATCTGTGCCCCACATCCTATTATACATTACCACATTGGTCTCAAGTTCTTGTATCAATGTAGCCCTAACCCAAGGCCAACCGTCCTGACCGGCGGAATGCCCCATTAATGCAGCAATGGATCTATAGCCACAGTTACCATCATCCTCAACATCTGTAATTGTGCCAATATATGGATGGAGAAAGGCTGGAAAGTTACACATGAAATGGCTTGTATCAGACTTCTTCACACGCTTCTTCCTCTTTGCTGGTTGTGAAGACTTCTTTTCCTCTTTAATCTTCTTGTCAGTAAGTTCAAACGCTGAAGGATCACGAGTCAAGGATCCTATTGCTCGACCCTTGGGTTGTTTGCTCTCCTTCAACTTAGGAGTGCGGTTGGACTTTATCCGAAGCTCAGGAGTACATAGTGTACTCCTTTTAGGACAATATATCGCTTGAAGCTTCCTCCTTACCAAACTCTGCCCTCCAGTATCCAAAGAATGGAAATAACGTGTCAGTGCCTCAACTTCTAGGTGCATCTCTCCATGGTTTAGTCCGCAAATATCTGAGCTGCCAGTATCTGCAACAGGTACATGCTCCCAACTTAGGCTCTTCCAGAATGGATGAATGGCCTCGTACGGAATCCTCTCATAATATGCAAGTTCACAGACATGTTACATTGAATCACAAATATAAATAATTGGAAGTAGTTGAGAGGAGAGTGGTTGACCGGTAACCTGCAAGTTGACAACCGCAAGGTAGTCCATGAGTCTCTCTCAATAAGCAATCGCATCTGCCGCCGCAGGCTCACATTCTTGTCAGTTCAGCATCAATGAGTTTCAGGCATTTGATTGACACAAATCCCCTAATATTTGTGTAGAAAGGGGTCTTGAAAAGGTGATCAATTTTATTCATACTGCGCTCAAACGATGCTACTATCTCAGTGTGGCGATTGGTGGTCAAACTATGTGACGCATCCCATGATGTGGCCAGGTCACCCTTACTGTTCCGCAACATCAACTTCAAGCTAACATGTGCACCTTCAGCCCTGCAAACCAACAACGCACATGTAAGAATTAATACTGTAATAATCTATGAAATGAAATACATATAACAAGTCATAACATAATTTTTGTACCTGTTACTTGTTGTTGTTCCAAAATGCATCACATGGTTTGTCCATGCCTTGGCAAATTTCTGCTTGTGGACCAACCATGTAGTAGAACAATAAGTGGCAAATTTCAACTTGTGTTTATGCTTGCACATGTTAAACAATTCAATCCAATGAGCTTCAAATTCTGGAACTGTTGGGGCATCTACCAATTCGGCCCACTTGTCCATAACCTCTTGAGCAAAATCATCCGTGCCAACATACTCTTTGCACTTTGCCAAAACACACTTGTTGATGTGCCACAAGCATAGTAAATGGGTGGTGGTGGGAAGGCTTTGTGAAGCAGCACTCAATAAAGCAAGATCTCTGTCCGTCACAATCACTCTAGGCAACCTGGATTGGTCGGAAATCAGAGACTTCATACACTCCAATGCCCAAATGTAGTCCTCTGTGGTCTCACTGCCAATGTAACAGAATGCTATTGAGTATGTTTTATCCGTGGAGGTCAGGCCAACAATCTCGAGCAAGGGTAGTTTGTATTTGCTGGTCTTGTATGTGCAATCCATGATCACTACATATGGGAATGTGTTGAAAAGTTTGACGGCATTCGGATGAGCCCAAAATATATCTCTAATCACTTCCGATCCGGGTTCATTTCGTTCGAAGTGAACATACTTCTCACCGTCCAACTTCTTCAGCAAGTATTGTATCTCTGTCAGTGACCCACGAACGGATTGTCTGAACCGCTTGCAAACACCATAAATTTGTTGGATGGTAGTCAAGTTTGAAGTTTGAAGGATCTTTTTCCTTCAAGGACGCCAACATCTTTCTAGGTGGAACCCAAGTCTTAGCCTGATTTATCACGTCCTCCTTCGCCTCACTATTCAGTCTACCAGCGTAATTGTGGCCAACTAGTGACTCAGCTGCGAGATGGATGTGTCTACCGTCCATCACCTTCAACCACCAACCTTTATCATCTTTCGTACGTCGTCCTTTTAGCCTAAAAGGACAACCTGTCTTTTGTGTTGACGTTCCTTCAACAAGATCCGGTTCTCTGTAGGGAATATACGCACCATGCTTCTCACACCCCAGAATGACATATTCTTTTCTTCCCTTCGCACCACTATCAGACTTTATTGTCACCAAAACAAAATTATTTGCCAAAGAAATGTCGCGAACCCATTTCATAAGATCATCTTTCAAAGGGAAACGCTGTTTCAGGATAAACAAGGCATAAGGCATAAAACAAGGCATAAACAAAGCATGCAAAAATTTGTGCAATGAGTACCTGATCAGTATGATACAAATGAGAGACATCTATAGATATAATCGGAGGTTCAGCTAGTGATGGTTGCTCCTCTGGATTATCATTTTCCAATCCAGCAACATGTATCAATTGTGATTCACCAAAGAAAAAGGACTCTGTCATCCCTGGAACAAAAACGGTAAATCAATAACCGACCCTATAACGGTAAATCAAAATCCGTTACTATAACGGTAAATCATATTCCGATACATTAACGAGAATTCATTTACCGATTCGGTTCACGATTCAGCAGCCTAAATTACCAACTTAACTAACTAAACTAACTACTTAAACTAACAACTAACTACTTAAACTAACTATAAATAAAGTACCAAAGCTAACAACACTTACCATAAGTTAAAAGCTTTCCCTTGGTGGTGGTGGTGTTGGTGGTGGTGGTGGTGGAAATGTGGAGATGGTGGTGGTGGTGGGAAGGTGAAATATGAGGGAGGAGTGAAGTAATGGTAGAATAAGGTAGTTTGGGCGAGTTATGGGGGGCTGGTGGGGGGTTGTTGGAGGGAGGAGTAATGGTGGAGGGGTTGGTGGAGGGAGGAGTAATGGTGAAAAGGTGATCAAACTGCCAGATTACCAATCGGTAAATGATATACCGATATCAATATAAGAATCGGTTAATGATTAACCGATATTGTTCTTCGTGTTCTGGGTAATGAGATAAAGGTGTTCATACTGAGGAACAATAACGGTAAATCATTTACCGATTGTTATTTTGACATCGGCAAATCATTTACCGATGGGTAGTTTTGGAATAAAAAAAAAATGTTGGGGCGCGTAGCCTAAAGGGTGGGGTGCCAAACCCAAATCCCTGTGTCCTGACGTGGAACATTAAAACCTTAATTTTTAGGCCTATTTTTTGTTGGTCAAAAAAGTAACCTCGGGCCATTTGGCTTGGCCCAACCCAAGTCATACAATACTGAAAAACCATCCAGCGCGTGAACAAGAGCGAGTGAAAAATCCAACACCCCCCAAACTCAGTAGTTGAGTTACTGATTTCTCGAACAAAGCGTAGTTTCCTGATTCCCGCTCAGTCCTAACTCGCTCGAACTCCACCATGGATAACTCATCCAAGGACAATTCCGTCACCGCCGGCAACGCCTCCGCCGTCGCCGGCGACGTTCAGCCCTCCGATATCGCCATGTACTACGAGGGCGAGAAAGTGCTCGCCCACCATGTTTCTCGCTACTACGAAGCCAAGGTGCCTCTCACCGCTCTCCCTTTTCCATTTTTTTTTCTGCAAATTTCTTTTTGAAATGCTTTGTTGTCTCGATTTGCCTCATCTTCTGGCTGCTTCTTGTTTTGAGTTTGACAATTCTAGCGGCTGTTATGAAACTGAACCTTTGCAGTTGAACCTTTTGCAGTGTCTCGATTTCTAGGTTTTTTTTGTGTTAGGGATTTGAGATGCTTGATTTTTCCCTAATTTCTCTTGTGTTGAGATGCTTGATTTTTTGTTGATGGTCAATCTGGTTTGTGAACCAATTTGATTTCTTGGAGATTGAAAATGTTAGAGAAAAAATAAATTAGGAGGTTAGTGTTGGAAGCCTATTTGTATGATCACTTTTCGTGCCATTAGACAATATTAGATTACTGTATCATGTATACGGGTAATGCGAAGCTTCTTACTAGTTCATCGCTATCTAACAAAGCGTGTTTTAAACTTTCTGCCTGTATTCTTCTTGTGATAATGGTCTAATTTACTGCATGTTTTGATCATCAGGTGCTGATGCCTGAGATCAGAAACAAGGAATGGAAATACTTTGTTCACTACGTTGTAAGTTCAACTGTAATATTTCCTTTCAGATAGATCTTTTTTAAGGACTTAGGTCACAAATATCGGTTAAAATGTGATTCAAGTGATTACAGGATATATTATTGACTTTTGGTTGCTTTACGTTCTATTTTGCAGGGGTGGAGTAAAAAGTGAGTTTCTTCTCCTTTCGTTAATTTTATTTCAAGTAACTGAGATACAATACAGTCTTATTGATCATTTTCCAAATTTTAATTTTACAAGATATGTTCTGAAATACTATAGTTGTTCTCGTGTGACCTGAAATTGGTATGAATCATTAAGTAAGAAGCAGAGTCAATACTTGAAAAATTTCATAAATCAACGTCTCATGTTAAGGTAATTTTGGGAACTTGTTGACAATTTGTTTATAGGCCTGTGTAATGATTGATCTATAGTTTTTGGAGAGAATCATCTTAGTCTTATTGTGGTTATGCCACCATAAATGTTTAGTATCAATCACATGTAAAAGGTTATACAAAATCTTTATCACGGCTTCAACATATTTCCAACAGATGGGACGAATGGGTGCCTGAGTGCCGCTTAAAGAAATATACTGAAGAGAATGTAAGGAAACATCTAGCTCAACACCAAAAGGAAAGTGCAGAAAAGACTACTAAGTCTGGACGCTCAACACAAGGAAAGGCTAAAAAATCTACGGGTAAGTAATTGTTTCAGTTACTTGAAGCTTTTGTTTTTCTAGTTTGCAGATGTGGTCAGCTTAAACATTTATTTTCCATTTTGGTCTGTGTATTTGAGGTAGTTTGACCTATCACGGGGTAGTTTGTTAAAGAATTGACTTTTATGTGGGGGTTTCACTTGTGCCATTATTTTAGTCCTAGTTGTATGTTCTGCCTTTTCCAGTAGTTTAATCCTAGTTTTATGTTTGTGAGTGATGAGTAATGAGGTTTTCGAAAGAGCATTCGTCAACTGACCAGTAACGTCTGAAACTTTTGGTCAACACTCAATATTATTTTGAATTTGGTTGGTTTTTATTGGGAAACGGATATCTGCCTTTTCAAAGTGAAAATAAGTGTGACATAGAAATCTATACTTATTAGGTGCTGTGATGCAAAATACTAGAATTAGTATATATAGTATAGCTTGTCTTATTTTAATAACATACTAAAGTATGTTTGACTCCCTTTAAACTACTTCTATGAAAAATGTCTGAGTGTCATTTTTGCCTGAAATCAATCCTAGACCTTCAGTACAAGCAGTGAAACATTTTAAAAAATGCTTCTGAAATTTTTACAGATTATGCAAGGTTATGTAGTGTGTTATTCTATCAAAATCAATCCCCCCTGTTTTAAATACTTGACAATATGTTTGTGCAGTTGCACAGTGTTGGGGTTCCAAATTAGAGTCAGTGGGCCTGTGGTGTTTGGGTTTGATTTTATCTGTTTGTTTTTTTATTTGCTTTGGTATTATGTTAGCTTTTATTATTTGAGTTGGGCCTATGTTGGGCAAGTGTCATTTACTTTTTAGGGTTAGGTTATTATAAATATGATTACTGTACTTAGGTTAGAGCATGGAATGAGTAATATAGTTTGTAAAGGGATTTTCCCTTGGAAGGGCTTCACCCTTTGAAAGAAGGTTCTCCTTCTTGTGAATCCATTATGATTGTTTACATATCCCTCTCTCTTCTTGTTTATTTTTCAGTTTTACTATACAAAAACAGCAAAAAATTCTATTACCTCTTCCTTTAACTTGTTGTTGGCTGTTAGGATTCTACAATCCTAACACACAGGCACCAAATCCTCATTCTGCTATTTTTCCTGAACTATCAGACTTGAAAATATTGTGCTTAGAATACATCTTTTTGTTAGATTGATAATTTTACATTTTCTTTGAATTCTGTAGATGCCAAAGTGGATAAAGAGGACATCAAAAGTAATGGTATTTATTGAATGACATCTTTCATTTTCCTTTTTTGTTTCAATTTTTTCTTCATGATCTCTAGGATTGAATTTCTATTGCATCTTATCTTATCATCTTAAAGGTTTATATTAGATTCCAGTATTCCACAGGTAGTAACTGTTTCAAGAGCATAATTTATAGCATTTTGGATTTAATATCTGACTTAAGAATTTGCCCACCTTGCAGCTTATTAGATAGTACCTGATTGTTGAATTAGTAATTTAATCTACACGAAATCATTCTTACCTATATACAAGAGGGCCATTACTGCTTGTTAAGGAGAGAAATTTTCAAATTAAGAAAGCTTTTATATTGTTTGGCATCAGTCCTTCTTGCCCACACTTTGTGATAGTAAAACAATTTCACAAATGTAATTGTCCAATAGTTGACTGCACTGTTTTTATGTTCATTAATCTTTTTTAATAATGAGTTATTTACCTTTTTGCAATAAGCTACTAAGGAGAGAAATTTGCAAATTAAGAAAGTTTTTATGTTGTTTGGCATCAGTCCTTCTTGCCCATGTTAATCCTTTTCTAAGGTGTCAATTAACATTACTTGTTGCCTTCACAAATTTTTTGATCTTGGGCCATTGATGGTTCATTTAGCTTCAAGTTTTTGTTATTTCAACAAATAGATAATGCATTTGGGTCGTCAATGCCTGGACATCCTAATCTTGTAATTTATTTCGCTATTTAAATCCTAATCTTATTAGATCTTGGGCCATCTCGTTTTTTTTATGCTTGGCATTGGCTAGCCAAATTTTTTTCTTCCTATTCACTGAAAAAACCTAACTACATGAGCAGCGTCTGGCCTTCATTTTCCTTACATTAAGTCCTGTAATTAATAAGTTGGACCTCTCCAATTCTCTTTTTTAAGCAGTGTTGTTATTGATTGGTTTAATTTCAAACAAATGTGTCATATCTGCTTGCCATATTACAACTTGTGTATACTAATAAGTTTAAAATGTCAAACTCTGCAGTGTCAAAAGTGAAGAAGCGAAAGAATGATTCAGGAGCTGAGGTTTGTGATATGGATGCTTTTGTGGGACCCACATATCAGAAACGCAATAAGTAGACTAATGAGGGGGAATAAAATTAAAAGATTCATTTCTTTTAATTTTTATTTACCCTGTTTCTGTGATAGACAGATTATGTTAGAAGGATATTTTATTTCCTTCCTTATTAGTTAGGATCGGATTATTTCTTATTAGATAAGATCTGATGATGTCTTTCATTATTATCTAGGATCCTGTTTTTAACAATTTATATGTATTCTGGCCCTTATAAAAGGGTTCCAGAATTCAAGAAGAAAAAATTGAGTATTTTCTAAACTACCGTAAATTTAGAAGGGGCTATGTCAAGGATGAGTCTGTGTTTCTCTTGTTCAATATATAGGTCATAAGAAGAATTCTCCTTTGTCCGGACCCGTGACTATATCCTACGTGAAGGTTCATAACAACTTGGTACAAGAAGAGGGTGTCATGGCGGACGCGGAGAATTCGGTAGCGAAGCTGAACGCTTTTATGTAACAAACTGATGCCCGACAGGGAGAAGAAATGAGTGAGAAAAAACCCATTGGGAACAGCGGAGGCGGATGTGACAACAGAAGTGCAGGGGATTCGTTTATACTGAGATATTTGAAATTGTAATTCCCGGTTTATGACAGCACAAACGATCCCTTGGGCTGGCTGAAACGATGTGAGAGATTCTTCCAAAGCCAAAGAACCGCCAAGGAGGTCAGAGTGGGCCTAGCCGCTTTGCATCTCCTGGGCGAGGCCCAACTAGGGTTTGGCCAAATGGATCAGGAAGAAGAGGAATTGGACTGGAAGTGCTTTAAGTAGTGCTTTCAAGTAAGCTTTTGGGCCACCCTTGAGTAACAAGCCCTCATGGGAACTCTCCAACCTTAAACAAACCGGAGCTGTTGAGGAATACCAACGTCAATTCGTTGATGGCGAATACCATCAGCAAGTGGACTTGTTCGCCGTTGGATTAATAGAAGAATCCAAGATCGACATGGAGATGTAACTACCTAGAAATCTCGAGGTTGCTGTGAACATGGCTCGGGCCTTGGAACGTAAACATAAGACGTTTCGAGAACTCTACCACGCCATACTGCGCGGAACTGTTATTCTACTGTCCCAACTTACGAGAACCAGATTATCAAGGGAGGCGGACCATTCTCTAAGCCAACCAGTGGTAACAACAAGTGGGGCTCTTCAGCACCTTTTTTTAAAAGGTTAAGACGAGCAGAAATGGCAAAATAATAGGGCCAAAGGGACGTGTCACAATTGTGATGAGTCCTATTCAATTGGGCATACGTGTAAGAGCATGCCACTAGTGGAACTCGTGATTCACATACCATGCAAAATGCTAGCAGAGGTGTCCGGGGTTACTGGTTTTGTCCTGATAGATTCTGGCAGCACACAACTTCTTGCGAGGGAAGTTGGTACCACGTGTGGGACTGGAAAATTGGAAATATGGAAAAGACTCCACCTATGAGTCTCTGTGGCAAATGGAGAACGAGCGCCATCATGGGTATTTGTAAGGCAGTAGCATTCCTTGTGGTGAATGACACACTGATTTTTACACTATTCTGCTAGAAGGCATTGGCGTGATCTTAGGAGTTAAGGGATTGAGCACCCTCAACCCAATTTTGTGGAGTCTTAGCTCTTTGATAATGGAGTTTGTGGCAAAAGGGAAGACAGTGTTGTGGCGAGGATACCCTCAGAAACAAAACCACTACTCATTTAATATAAGGAGAGCAATCGCCAACGATGGACTTAAACAAACTACTGGCAGAATTTGTAGATCAATTTGTGGAACCTACCAGCTTACCTGCTACTCGTGAATGTGACTACCGCATAACACTTGTACCGAGTTCGGGATCTTTTGTAGTACAACCTTACCGATACCCACCTTTTCAGAATGCTGAAATTGGACGACAATATTCCAACATGCTACAACAGGGTATTATTCGGCCTGGCAGATCGCCATTTTCTTCACCTGTTCTCCTACTCAAGAAGCACGATGAGACATAGCGCCTTTGTATAGATTATCAAGAGTCGAATGCCATCACTGTTAATGATTAGTTCCCAATTCCAATGGTCGGTGAGCTGCTGGATGAGCTTCATGAGGCGCAATATTTTACAAAATTAGATTTACGATCGGGCTACCACCAAATAAGGTTGGCTTTTTCAGATGAGCAGAACACTACTTTTAGAATGCACCATGGACACTTTGATTTTTTAGTCATACCATTTGGACTTACCAATGCCCCTTCAACCTTTCAAAGTCCGATGAATGAGATTTTTCGCCCTTACTTAAGTTCGTCCTAATTTTCTTTGATGAGATATTAAATTACAACAAAGCATGGGTCGAGCACATGCATCATGTCCGGTTAGCTTTTGAACTCTTGCGATCTAACCTGATGTTTTTAAAAAAGTCCAAGTGTCTCTTCAGTATGTTGCATGTTTCCGATCTCGAACACATCATCCATGGTGTCGGTGTGGAAGTAGATGCAACAAAAATTAAGGCCATCATTGATTGGCCCCTTCCTCAATCCGTTAAGGCTTTGCGAGGGTTTCTGGGTCTTGCAGGGTACTACTGAAAATTCATCAAATACTATGGACATATGGCATCTCCCTTAACAACCCTCTTGATGAGAAAGGCCTTCCAATGGAATGCTGAAGCTGTCTACAACCCCAATCCTCAAGTTACCCAACTTTGAGGAAGAGTTCGTAGTTGAGTGTAATGCTTCTAGTAGTGGATTTAGAGCAGTTTTACAACTACAGGAGCACCAGGTTGCCTTCTTCACCCACAAGATCGCAGAACGTCGCATCATTTTGGCAGCATATAAACGATAGCTGATTGGGTTGGTGCAATGGCTCATTGGTGGCCAACCTTTGGGGTCGGTACTTCCTCAAACAAACTGATCATTTCAGCCTTAAGTACCTATTTGAACAACGACTCACCACATCTCTGCAGCAGCGTTGGATCAGTAAACTGATGGGCTTTTATTTCATGTGGAGTATAAGGTAGATGCCCTTTCTAGACGTGATGAGGACACCCTTCAACTCATGACAATGTCACTTCCTCACGTGGCAATTTTTTATGCACTGCAGCAAGAGACAACTTCACCAGAATTATTACACTTACAACCACACGTTAAAAATGGGGAGTTCCGTCCAGAGTGGGTTGTACTTTATGGGGTGATTTTCTAAAAAGGTATGGTATACCTCCTGCCCACTTCTTCCATGATTCCAACCATACTTTTCGCCATTCACGATGTGGCACATGAGGGTGGGCTGGTGAACTACAATGCCTTCGGCAAGATTTCTATTGGCAAGATATGAAACTTGCAACGATAGAATTTGTTGAGAATTGTCTAACATGTCAGCACCACAAAATGACAAACCTTGCAGCCAGCATGATTGCTTCAGCCTTCAGCCCTTGCCGATTCCACAATAGATTTAGATATCTCTGGGTTTTATAGAAGTACCCAAAGGTTTGAGGAAAATCGTTCTAATGGTGATGGTTGACGAGCTTTCAAAGTATGCCAACTTTTCCCCCTGGCTCATCCTTTCACTGTAATATATGTAGCTATTGTCTTCTTTGCAGAGGTTTTATACTGCATGGCATATAAGAGTCCATCGTCCGCGACAATTTTTTTCTCAATCTATCTTGTAAAGAGTTATTTTGCCAGAGAGGGACCAAACTAGCCTTCTCTTTCATGTACCATGGATACAATGGGCTAGTGATCACCCACGTCAGTGGGCAGAGTGGATACAATGGGCTATTTCTAGAACATTTCATTTCCTACAACCCTTGGCACCTCCCCTTTCCAGTTGGTTTATGGCAGAGCACCTCCAACCCTTGCTCCTTCCAAAGTTTTTCAGCCCTTTCTAGGTCTTGGCCAGAGCTAGCCTATTGCTTACAAACTGGCATTTCCTGTAGAGAGTTTCCTACACGATGTGTTCCATGTTTCCCTTAAAGAGTACTAGGGTCCACCACCTGATGCTGCAAGGCAACTACCATTAGTCTGTGATGGCAAGGCCTTGCCAATTGCTCAAACTATTCTTCAAAGTAGAATTGACGGTGGCACCAAGGAGTTCGTGCAATGGGTTGGGGACCCTTTCAAAGATACTATGTGGGAACCCCTTCCCATTTTTAGTGATGCCTACCTAGAATATGACCTTGAGGACACGCTCAATGTTGAGGAGGGGAGTAATGATCAGGGATGTTAATAGCGAGCGATAGCGACTCAATAGCGGTGGTGCGAGGCAGAGTGGAGGCTGCCTGCGACAACAATGTCTGTAGCGGTGCGGTTCCGGGTCATGGCCGTTGCAGCCACTCTACCGGCCAAAATTGCAGGCTCCACTATGCGATATCTCTGCCATAGGGATTACGGTTCTTTGTAAGAGAAGAAGGTCCAAGAAAGTTAAGAATGCCCTCAGAATTAGAACCTTGGGGCTATTATTAGTTCTAAGTATTTTTGGTTTTTTCAGTTCTGTTTGTTGGGGGTATTTTTGGTTTTTTCATTCTTATAACCTAAAGAGGCCCCTAAAAGACAACTTCTTTTTTGTACTGCCGCCTTCCACCTTACTTTTCCCTTAGACCCTTACTCCTGCACCTCCGCCACTTGGACTACCTCCCGGAATCTTTGGGTGACTTCTCCGGCATCCTCCTTCCTCCTTCTTCAGTGTAGCGGTCATCCCGCTATGTGCCATACCACTTTAGCATTTTATGGGTCGGCCGCTATCCGGGATTGACAGGCCTGGTAATGATATGGACGCTTTTTTCGGGACGCACATATCAGAAATGCAAAAAGCAGATTAATGAGGGGGAATAAAATTAAAAGATTGATTTCTTTTAACTTTTATTTATTCTGTTTCAATGATAAGCAGATTATGATAGATAGAAGGATATTTTGCTTCTTTCCTTATTAGTTAGGATCTGATTATTGCTATCCTCATTAGATAGGATCTGATAATTTCTCTCATTATTAGCTAGGATCCTTTTTTTTCTTCCTATTTCGTTGTATTCCAGCCCTTAAAAGGGGGGGGGGGGGGGGGTTCCACAATTCAAGAAGAATCAATCGAGTTTTCTAAATTACTGTAAAATTTGAAGGCGCTGTGTCAAGGACGAGTCTGCTTCTCTCCTTTTCAATATAGGTCGTAAGAATTCTTCTTCTGTGTCCGGACCCATGACTAGATCCTACGCGAATGTTCATAACAGTTTGGCTTACATCGTGGATTTGTGGTTTAATTGTATTGCTTGGATGTTCTTTTACTCTAATATCATGGAAAAAATTCACCATCTGCATTGAATTTCTCTCCATATCATAAATTTAACTTTCATCTTACATATAATATGATAAGGACAAATTATCATAATAAATATCATGGGCTTTGATGGAAAAAGTCCGGAACTGATTGTAGTAAGAATATCAAGATAATTGGATTTGAATCTTTCTACTATGTTTACTTTGTAATGCAAATATCTTCCTGTTTGCTTGATATTTCATTGCAATTTCTCGGTTTTGCTGCCATCATTTAAGTTTTTAATGCTCTGCTAAGAGTGATTTTCTAATTATTAGAAGGGAAGCGTGACTATTGAAAAGTTTGTGAGGATTCAAATTCCTGTAACATTAAGGAAACAACTTGTTGATGATTGGGACTTTGTCACTCAGCAAGATAAGGTAAATGTAAACTCTGAGTTTCACTCTTTTTTGTTGTTATCCTCTGATATGTTTAAAATACATTTCTTTAAAGTTAGATTTAATGCACTGAAACCTGAAAAAGATATAACCTTGAGTTAAGTCGTTCCTTTTCGCCTTAAATTTTCATAGAAACAGAAAACAGAAGAGAGAGAGAGAGTAACTGTAACTGATTTCTTTATTAAATTTAAAGGATAATATTGTGCTAGACTAGTACAACTTTTTGCGCCACTCAGCAATTTGAAGTATTCTGACTGCAGTATGCCACAAGAGTGCTATGAAATTCGGGTTATGTTACAATGACTTCACACTTCACAGACACCAGTTCTGGTTATTCTCTTGTGGATAACTTATGAACGTCCTCTCAAAATTGATTTTTTTTATTAGGCTTCCTTGACCCCAAAATACAATCTGCTTAGCTTTTGTATATAGCTTGTACTATCTTGTTTTACATTTAAGTGCAAATATTGTGCTTTATTTTCTATGCAAATGTAAGGGTATTGTTTCGCCTAAATTCTATGGTTGTATTATAATGTGTCATTGCTGCCTCTTTCAAATTCTGTACAATGCATATCTTAGCTTATCTTCTTGGGTCACAGCTTTTTTGATTGCATTGTATTGGTTTTTATGCAATGAATGTTTGTCTAACAATTGTTTGACCATCTCTTTCAAAAGTTATAACCTATTTTAATGCACGTGGCCGCCAATCATGTTTGATGATTCTTCCTGCAGTTTGTAAAACTTCCTCGCTCATCAACTGTTGATGATATTCTTACAAAGTACCTTTGAATACATGTCAGAGAAGGATAGCTTGTAAGAAATTATTGATTATGAAATATTCCTTCCTGCCTCCTTTTAATCTAAGCTGCCACCTTACTAATACTAATTGAAGGCATGTTCATCGTGTCTGAATAGAAGGCAGCTGGTTTAATAGGAGAAATTCTGAAAGGAATAAGGTGTTATTTTGATAAAGCATTGTTTTCAAAAAAAAATTTGATAAAGCATTGCCTATGTTGCTCTTAGACATGAAAGGCCACAAACAGTATAGTGAAGCAGTTGTGGATAATGCATCTCCATCAACCATATGGAGCTGAACATTTACTATGCCTCTTTGGTATGTTCGTTACTTTTTGCTGCTACTAAGTGTATGCTTGAAAGGAAGATACTCTGTGCACACCTGTGATTGCATTTCGTCTTGGGATATATTCTTTTGCGAGTTCTTTTGATTTAATATTAAATGCACTTTGTCAACTTTATTGATGAAAATATTAAATTTTGACATCTCTTAACATCTATTAATTTAATGTTCATGTTTAGTTGCAATAATACTAAGTTCAGGTTTTTACCCCATTATGTGTTATCTGCAAAATAATTTTAGTTTTCTGTGACATCTTTATTGTTACCTGAATTCTTAATGCATCTGTTAAGTTTTCAAGTCTCGTATTGAATGGTTTCATGGCTAGTTGCAAGTATTTAGGTTTACATTCCAAGCCCAATTCCCTTAATGTGTTATTTTTACTTGTATTTCTAGCCATTACAATGATGGAATATTGTTTGACATTTGCATATTGCTGTTACGGCTACGGGGGTAACATCTGAACATCCATGATGCTCATACCTGACAAAATTTCATGGACGTGTTACTTCAAAACAATAATATATTTGTTCTTTTTTCTTGCAGTTAAATTACCTGAGCTTTTGGCCTATGTGAACATTGAAGAGGAAACATCGACTCGCTTGCAGCAGAAACTACTCGACTTTCTCAAGTAAAAGCTGAAAACCATCTCATTCAGTTTAGATACTGTTGTTCTGATCCTTACTTTTGTTCGGATACATAATGATCTATTCCTCCCGGCTGAAATAATGACAAAAGTACTACATAGTCATTTATGTATGGATGTACTTTATTTAATTGTCAATCCATCGTGTCTTCATAATCTTGTGCAGAAGTTCAGGATTACACGACCTTTTGAAGTGAATTTCCAGCTTGGTATCCAGAAGAAATTCAATTTCATTATTCATTTGTAAAGTAGGCATTTTAGTAGGGGGTTTTTTTTTTGGAGCAGGTTGGTCTATCAGGTATCTATTCAACTGAGGCTCCTGTTAATTTATCCTTGAAAAGAATGAAGGTTGCAAATATACCAATCATTTCGTAATGATCCTTAATAATAAAAAAGAATAAATGTAGCTATAGAAAAGAATTCCATTCCCATACATGCAATAGGGATCAGCATACATGTACAAGATGAGGTGTGAGCTCTTCTTTATTCCAAGGATTTGGAACATAATGTAAGAGACATTACATTACCCCTCCCTAATGTATTGGGCCATGATGTAACATTTAGACTTTGAAATTTTTTTATGAGTCAATAAATTAAAAAATGTCCGGTTCTCCAATGTTCACACTTTTATTTCTACTACTTTTGGTTGGGGAATTCAGTGTTTTCTGTCAGGCTTATTAGTGTTAAGTTTATTTTAACTGTTCTCTATAAGGTTTGTTGCTGTTGGTTTGATAAATAAATTCATTGCAGGTTTTTGCAGAAAAATCAAGGTACCTTCTTCTTTCTTTCAGCTTATGATGGAACTAAAGTCTCCGAAGGAAAAGGCAAGGGGAATGATGAATGAGATACTCCGTTGAATCCTAGTCTACTTCCTCATCTGTTTGTTCTAAAAGATGGGCATAAGGACAGTATCATCATTGCCTTGAAAATGTCAGCGGAGAAACTCATTGTTGTGGTAATAATATATTCTAATTCATTCTTTTATTTTTCAAGTTTAATTTATATTTTACAAATTGAAACATTTTGATGGCTGAGGTACACATGATGACTAATTCTCTTCTAGAAAGTTGCCCGAGCTTTCGTAGAGGCGGCCACACCTTAACATTTATATAGTTGAATCTATCAAGTGTGCACTGCAGTCACTAGTCAGGCACACCACTCACACATGAGCTATAGATTAACAACCTCTAGCGCTGTAGTATACACTATCATGAACCATAGGGATGGATTATCACAAAATTGGATAGTGTCTCAACAAATTGATAAGTGATTTGTTTTTACCCATATGAACCTTCATGGGATTTTCAATCACAAGGGTTGGGTTACCATCACTCTCAATTTTGGTTTTAGGCACATCATCTCCCTCGATGTATTCATCACTAGCTCTTTGCTTAGTGACTTTTCACAATTAATTGATCGATCAAACTCATCACAAATTAGGAATTCCCAACGAGGATTGGTTTTGGTGTCATCCCCTATTAGTTTTAATGCCACCCCTCTTTTTTTATAAACCCAAAGTACCCTTTGTTCAAATACAAATTCGCACTTATAAGTGAGAAATCATAGTGATTTTCACACTTAAAAGTGAGAATTTTATGTTGCACTTGTGATCCTTGCAGCACGCACTTATAAGTTCTATTTTAAGTTGATTTTTGCACTTTTAAGTGTGAAATCATGGTGATTTTCGCACTTAAAAGTGAGAATTTTATGTTGCATTTGTGATCCTTGCAGCATGCACTTAAGTGCGAATTTATGTTGATTTTCACACTCTTAAGTGAGAAATGATGGTGATTTTTGCTCTTAAAAGTGAGAAAATATATCACAGTAAAAAAATGTGTGTTTTGCACCGACTACGGATACGAAAAAAAGATGTACCTAGCAAAAAAGTTCAAAAACACTAAGAAAAAAGGAGTAATTGCGAGTCCAACCTCGATGGTGAAGATTGGAAGAGTTGACGATGATGGGTAAGATGAACAAGGTGATTGTGGTTGATGTAGGTGGGTGAGATGACGAAGACGATTGTGGGTGAGGTGGGTTTAATGTGGGAAGAGGATGGTGTAGAGAATGTTATGATTGATGAAGAAAAGGAAGAGGATAGGCAAGAGATGAAAATTGTTAGTGAAGGATACAAAGAGGATGATGGTGGTCAGGTTAGTGAAAGATAGGAAGAGGATGATGGTGGTGAGGTTAGTGAAAGATATGAAGAGGATAGGTAAAAGATGAAAATTGTTTTTAAGGGTATTTTAATAAAATGCGAAAAAAAAGGATGACATGAGAATTAATTGGGGTGGCACCAAAACTAATGCCCATTCCCAACAAATAGAAGCTTTTATTTTCTTTCTCACTATGACCACATAAATCATTGTATGAATCTCAAAGGTATATAGCAAAAATTGCGCTTCACAAGTTAAACATATATGAATATCCATTATCACAATGAATAGATCTCATCAAGTCTATTAAACTTGGCTTCCACAATAGTACTTGAAGCGACAACATCTCGGCCAAGCATAAAAATTAAATCTAATCACAGATTTGATCTCTTTATCAATTCAACCACATATAAACATCATACTCATCTTATCACTGAACAAGTATTCTCATAATTCCCCATGTCACAATTTACAAAATTAAAAGGAGTCTCTCTTGTTTAATCAGCAAGACTCAATAAAACAAACAAATAATCGAATGTGTGGTTCATAATACATGAAAATTTAATTTGAATGGTGGGGTTGGGAAAAATTTCAAGGTTTTGTGAGGAAATTGGGGTTTTGTTAAGAGTTGGGCACTCAGCCCCTTTCTGACAGCAAGACAATCCTTCTCTTGTTTTTCTGGATAGTTGTGGGTTTTCGATCAGTGGGAGGGAGTTTCTATGTTTTTGGGTGTAAGGGTTGGTTTATGGGATTTTGGTGGTTGAGAGTGATGGTGGGGGTGGGTTGTGATTGGGTTTTGGGGATGGGGGTGTGGGTGGGTTGCAATGGGGTTCCGGGATGTGGCCAATGGGGTGGTTTTATGGGATTTGGGGGGGGGGGGGGGGGGTAGGGGTTGGAGGTGGTTGAATGATGAATATGAAGAAGATGAAGGCAATGAAGATGAATAATAATTATACACTTCAAATTTTTTATGTATAATTTAGTGTTAAATAATTTGTGTCATTTTAAATTTTGACTTTATTTTATTTTAATTATTAATTACACTCTTGGAATTAAAATTTTAATCAAAAAGTACATGTGGCATGCCACATAGTTGTTGATCTGTCACTAGACAATCTTGCCGGAGCTCCGCCCTTCGGTGAGGACTAATACCAAAATGCATGCAATCGTAGAGAGATATCGCTTAAAAAATTTCGGATAGGGATGAAAACCAAAACTCACTACAAAGACATGGATTAATTTGACCATTAACCCTATATTTTATCAAGTTACATTTTATATTGCATATAATATATATTATTTTAATATATTTTATCAAGTTATTATGACTATTAGTATTATCATAAATATTTCACTTTTATTATTTTAATAATATAAATATTTTCTAATAAATTTTATTTTTGACTTATTTCATTGTTCATGCACTCATTAATGCTTTTTCAAGTCAATTTTAATATAAATTTATATTATAAATATTATATAATGAATTTAATTTTTTTAATTGGAATCATAAACAATTCTCTCTTTATTGGTTCATGAAGTTAAATTTATTAATATTGATATAAATATTGTATTTAATATTTAATATTAATGATTCATGAAACTATTTTATTATTTTATAATATTTTACTTTAAATTAATGGTAATAACTACTATTTTACTGATAAGATTGTTGACAATTAATATCAAAGTATTTTTAATATTAATAAATTCATAATTAAGTTATATAATATTAAATATTATTAAGTATATTTGAAAGGTTTTTTTTTTGACAACAAGTATATTTGAAAGGTTGAATCTGAAGAAGTAATTAGTCAAACCTTCACTAAATATATTAAATTTATATGAAGTTATTATTGATTATTAGTATAAAGTTATTACAGGTCATTCAATATTTTAATAAATAAATATTTAAAATGTAAGAATTTTTTTAATGAATTAGTCCCTAACTTTTAAAGAAAATTTTAAATAGGTCCCTAGAAAAAATCCTAAAAAATTGTTTCATAAGATTTTTTTTATTTGCAATAAGAAGGAATTGCCTTTGTGTCATCAAGCAGAAAATTATCAATAATTTAATTCTTAATATTAATTGTTAAAAAAATTAAAATTATAACTTAATTTAATTGAGATATTTCTGAATTTAATATTTCTCTAAAACTTGAGGTCAAAAAAATCAATCTTGAAATTTAACTGTTAAATTATATTTAGGGTTAAATATTATTCTACTCCCCTAAAAAAGTGAATTATTAAATTTGATTTCTTTTAATATTTTCATTAACTTTAATCTCTTTAAAATAACAAATTATTAATTTTGGTCCCTCTATCCATCCATTTTTGTGATATGAACCAAACAAACTAGTGAAAAATCCAACCCCTCAAAGTCTGTTGTTGAGTCACTGCTTTCTCGAACAAAGCGTAGTTTCTCGGTTCCCGCCCAGTTCATTATTTCTCCCCCATGGCTAACTCATCCAAGGACGATTCCGCCACCTCCGTCGTCGATGCCTCCGTCGTCGATGCCTCCGTCGTCGATTCCTCCGTCGTCGATTCCTCCGTCGTTGATGCCTCCGTCGTCGATGCCTCCGTCGTCGTCGATGCCTCCGTTGTCGATGCCTCCGTCGTCGTCGATGCCTCCGTTGTCGATGCCTCCGTCGTCGATCCCTCTGTCGGCGATGTCTTTGACGGTGCCGGCTATGCCTCTGACGGTGCCGACGATGCCTCTGACATTGCCGGTGATCCCTCCGTCGGCGATGCCTTTGACAGTGCCGGCGATGCCTTTGACGGTGCCGACGATGTCTCTGACGTTGCCGACGATGCCTCTGACAGTGCCGGTGATCCTTCCGTCGGCGATGCCTTTGACGGTGCCGGCGATGCCTCTGACGTTGCCGACGATGTCTCTGACGGTGCCGACGATGCCTCTGACAGTGCCGGTGATGCCTCCGCTGGCGAGGTTCAGCCCTTCAATACCCCCACCTACTCCGAGGGCGAGAAAGTGTTCGCCCAATATGTTCAGCTCTACGAAGCCAAGGTCTGGATTTGCCTCTTCTTCTGTGGCTGTTGTTTGTTTTGAATTTGACAATTCCAGTGAAAACTGAACCTTTGCGGTTGCTCGCTGCTCAGTAACCGTTTTCTTGTTGGTATTTGATTTTTTCTTCGTTAGAATAGCCAATTTTCTCATTGTTTTGCTTGAATTGTGACTCTGTGATTTTCTCGTGAAGGATAAATCTTGAGAGGTCATTTTTTTTTATGGCTTTTATCATTTTCCAATTTCACTAATTTCTGTTGTGTTGGGATGCTTGAATTTTTGTTGATAGTCAATCCAGTTTGTGAACTGATCTGATTTTTTGGAGATTGAAATGTTGTTGAAAAAATAAATTAGGAGGTCAGTGTTGGAAGCAGAAGGCTTATGTATCTCTGTATTAGGGCTGTTAAAGGGTTTGATCAGGCACCATTGCATATATGCTAAGGGTTTGTCGCTGTATTTTGTTATCTAGGATAGCAAAAAGAATCTTTGATTACCCACAGACCTAAGTCACATTAGTCGAACCATGTATTTCTCTGTGTAATTCTCACTCTCTAATCTCTTACTTGCGTTTTTTGCCGCTCTTGCCATAGCATTTTGTTTAGTTTGATCTACAAAATTTTGGTTTGATTTCATTGTTCTGATTAATTTAATCTTTTCTCCAGGGGTTT
This sequence comes from Lotus japonicus, assembly GCF_012489685.1. Classification (NCBI taxonomy): domain Eukaryota; kingdom Viridiplantae; phylum Streptophyta; class Magnoliopsida; order Fabales; family Fabaceae; genus Lotus; species Lotus japonicus. Next base: position 13,616,663 of record NC_080044.1, read on the forward strand.
GTATAATCACTTTTCGTGCCATAACACAATATTGGATTACTGTATGATTTTTAATTGACATTATTTTTAAAGTTCTTTCAATTTATGTCTTCTTGTATGGTGGTGTATACGTAATGCAAAGGTTTTCTTACTAATTCATCACTATCTAGGCGAAGTGTGTTTTATACTTTCTGCCTGTAGTCTTCTTGTGATAATGATCTAATTTACTGCATGTTTTGATCATCAGGTGCTGAAGGCTGAGATCCAATACGGAGAATGGAAATACTTAATTCACTACCCTGTAAGTTTAACTGTAATATTTCCTTCCACATAAACCTTTTTCAAACTTAAGTCACTGTCACCGATATCGGTTACCTCATTTTTAATTTAAAGTAATATGCTAGCTTGACAGGTTTGAAAATTTTGATCACTTGGAAAGTTAAAATGTGATTCGAGTGATTACAGGATATATTATTGACTCTTGGTTGCTTTAATTTCTATTTTGCAGGGGTGGAATAAAAAGAGGTGAGTTTCTTCTCTTTTCGTTAATTTTATTTTAAGTAACAGAGATACAATGATAGTCTTATTGATTATTTTCCAATATTTTATTTTACCAGACTTGTTCTGAAATACTACAGTTGTTCTTGTGTGACCTGATATTGGTAAAAATCATTAAGTAAGAAGCAGTGTCAACACTTGAAAAATTTACTACATTAACCTCTCATAGTTTTTGACCATTTGTTTATAGGCCCTTGTAATGATTGATCTATAGTTTTTGGAGATAGTCATCTTAGTCTTATTGTGGTTATGTCATCATAAATGTTTACTATCAATCACATCTAAAAGGTTACACAAAATCTTTATCATGGATTCAACATATTTCCAACAGATGGGACGAATGGGTGCCCGAGTACCGCTTAATGAAATATACTGAAGAGAATGTAAGGAAATTTCTGGCCCAAGACAAAAAGGCAAGTGCTGAAAAGAATGCCAAGTCTGGACGCTCAACTCAAGGAAAGGCTAAAAATTCTATGGGTAAGTAATTGTTACAGTTACTTGAAGTCTTTATTTTTCTAGTTTGTACATAATGAGCCTTTCTTTTGGCAGGGGGGTTTTGAGTCCCTTAATTCATGATTGAAAATATATAAGGTTTTTTATCCATCATTCTCTCTAGAATATTTGGGTTGTATTGTGCATTCAATTGTTCAATCTCTCTTTTTACTAAAAGCTCTTTGCTTATATCTGATATATATCAGTTGCCATTTATTTTCCATTTTGGTTTGTGTTTTTGAGGAATTTTGGACTATCATGGGGTAGTTTGTTAAGGAATTGACTTTTATGTGGGAGTTTCACCTGTGCCATTGTTTTAGTCTTAGTTGTATGTTCTGCCTTTTCCATTAGTTTAATCCTAGCTTTATGTTTGTGAGTGATGAGTAATGAGGTTTTCAAAAGAGCATTCGTCAACTGACCAGTAACCACTGACAATTTTGGCCAACACTCAATATTATTTTGAATGTGGTTGGTTTTTATTGGGAAAAGAATATCTGCCTTTTCAAAGTGAAAAAAAGCGTGATATAGAAATCTATATCTATATTTATTAGGTGCTGGGATGCAAAATTCTAGAATAAATATATATAATATAGCTTGTTTAAATTTTAATAACATACTAAAGTATGTTTGACTCCCTTTAAACTACTTCTAGGAAAAAGAAATCTGAGTGTCACTTTTGCCTGAAATCAATCCTAGACCTTCTGTACCAGCAGTGAACCATTTTTTAAACTGTATCTGAAATTTTAACATCCTTATATAGTGTGTTATTCTATCGAAATCAATTCACCCTGTTTTACATACTTGACAATACATGGGCCAGGTCCAGGTCAATAAACTTGATCCAAATCAACTTGTATAATGTTATATTTTCATTTATTTAACCTAGTATATTCATTTTCTTTAATTTTCAATATATAAGTTCCTTCTCACATAAAATTAACTTGTTTGACTTCCTCAACTGTATTATTGTTAAATTTTTATATGCATTTTCATGTAAAAAATCTTCATTTGTTTCTTAAAATTTGGTTTTTGAAAATTTCTTATTAGATCTTGGGCCATCTCATTTTTTTATGCTTGTCTTAGGCTAGCCAATTTGTTTTTCCTATTTGATAAAAAAGCCTAACTCCATGAGCACCATCTGGCCTTCATTTTCCTTACATTAAGTCCTGTAATAAACAAGTTGAACCTCTCAAAGTCTCTTGTTTAAGCAGTGTTGTTATTGATTGGTTTAATTGCAAAAAAATGTGTCATATCTGCTTTCCATATTACAACTTGTGTAAACTGATAAGTCTAAAATGCCAAACTCTGCAGTGTCAAAAGGGAAGAAGCGAAAGAATGATTCATGAGCTGAGGTTTGTGATATGGATGCTTTTGTGGGACCCTCATATCAGAAACACAATAAGTAGACTAATAATGGGGAATAAAATTAAAAGATTCATTTCTTTTAATTTTTATTTATCCTGTTTCTTGATAGACAGATTATGGTAGAAAGATATTTTGTTTCCTTCCTTACTAGTTAGGATCGGATTATTTCTTATTAGATAAGATCTGATGATGTCTTTCATTATTATATACTATATAGGATCCTGTTTTTTCTATTTCTTTGTATTCTGGCCCTTTTAAAAGGGGTTTCCAGAATTCAAGAAGAAACAATTGATTTTTTTTCGAAACTACCGTAAAATTAGAAGGGGCTATGTCAAGGACTTTCTGCTTCTCTCTTGTTCAATATAGGTTGTAAGAAGAATTTTTCTGTGTCCGGACCCGTGACTAGATCCTATACAAAGGTTCATAACAACTTGGTACAAGAAGAGGTTGTGATGGCAGACATGGAGAATTTGGCAGCGAAGCTGAATGCTTTCATAAGCAAACTGATGCTCGGCAGGGAGAATAAACAATGTGAGAAGAAACCCGTTGGGAACAGCACAGGCGGATGCGACAACGGAAGTGCAGGGGATTCGTTTGTTCCGAGATTCGAAAATGTAATTCCTGGTTTATGACAGCACAAACGATCCCTTGGGCTGGCTGAAACAATGTGAGAGGTTCTTCCACAGCCAAAGAACCGCCGAGGAGGACAGAGTGGGCCTAGCCGCTTTGCATCTCTTGGGCGAGGTCCATTTATGGTTTGACCAAATTGAGCAGGAAGAAGAGGAATTAGACTGGAAGTGCTCTAAGGAGTGCTGTCACGTAAGGTTTTGGGCCACCCTTGAGTAACTAGCCCTCATGGGAACTCTCCAACCTTTTAAACAAACCGAAGCTGTTGTGGAATACCAACGTCAATTCCAATTGTTGGTGGCAAATACCATCAGCAAGTGGACTTGTTCGCCGTTGGATTAATAAAAGAACCCTAGATCGACTCGAGGTTGCTATGAGCATGGCTCGGGCCTTGGAACGTAAGCGTAAGGCGTTATGAACGTAAGGCGTCTCGCAGAACTCTACCACGACAGACTGCGAGCAACGGTCATTCTACTGTCCCAACTTACGAAAACCAGATTGTCAAGGGAGGTGGACCATTCTCTAAGACAACCGGTGGCAACAGCAAGGGGAAGACGAACAAAAATGGCAAAAAATAGGGCCAAAGGGACGTGTCACAATTGTGATGAGTCCTATTCAATAGGGCATAAGTGTAAGAGGCTATTTTGGATCGAGGTCCCAGATGATGGAAAAGGGGTCTGAGGAGGGCTCAATGGACGTTCTTACAGTTTCTCTCCATGCCATTAGTGGAACTCATGATTCTCATACCATGCAAATGCTAGCAGAGGTGTATGGGGTTACTGTTTCTGTCCTGATAGATTCTGGCAGCACACGTAACTTCTTGCGAGAGAGGTTGGTCCCGAGCTTAGGACTGGAAATATGGAAAAGACTCGACCTATGAATCTCTGTGGCAAATGGAGAATGAGTGCCCATCATGGGTATTTGTAAGGCAGTAACATTCCTGGGGGCGAATGACATGCTGATTTTTTCACTATTCTGCTAGAAGGCTTTGACGTGATCTTAGGAGTTAAGTGGTTGAGCACCCTTGACCCAAGTTTGTGGAATCTTAGCTCTTTGACAATGGAGTTTGTGGCAAACGGAAAAACAGTGTTGTGGCGAGGATACCCCCAGAAACAAAACCACGACTCAGTTTAATATAAGGAGAGCAATCGGCCACGATGGTCTTAAACAAACTACTGTAGAATTTCTATATCTATTTGTGGAACCTACCGGCTTACCCCTACTAGTGGATGTGCCTACCGCATAACACCGAGATCGTGATGGTTTCTAGTACGACCTTACCGTTACCCGCATTTTCAGAATAATGAAATTGAACTACAATATACCAACATGCTACAACATGGTATTATTCGGCTAGCAGATCGCCATTTTCTTCACCTGGTCTCCTAGTAAAGAAGCACGATGAGACATGGCGCCTTTGTGGTTGATTATCGAGAGTTGAAAGCCATTACTGCTAAAGATAAGTTCCCAATTTCGGTGGTTGGCTGGATGAGCTTCATGGGGCGCAATATTTTGCAAAATTAGATTTATGATCGAGCTACCACCAAATAAGGATAGCACTTTCAGATGTGGAGAACACAACTTTTAGAACGCACCATGGACACTTGATTTTTTAGTCATGCCATTTGGACTTACCAATGCCCCTTCAACCTTTCGAAGTCCGAGGAATGAGATTTTTCGCCCTTACTCACTCAATTTCGTCCTTGTTTTCTTTGACGACATTCGAGCACATTAACCATGTCCGGATAGTTTTTGAAGTCTTGCGATCTAACCTGATGTTTTTATAAAAGTCCAACTATCTCTTCAGTATGTTGCATGTCACTGATCTTGAACACATCATCCATGGTGTCGGTGTGGAAGTAGATGCAACAAAAATTAAGGCCATCATTGATTGGCCCCTTCCTCAATCCGTCAAGGCTTTGCAAGGGTTTCTTGGTCTTGCAGGGTGCTACTGAAAATTCTTCAAAGACTATGGCGTCTCCCTTAACAAGCCTCTTGATGAGAAAGGGTGCTTCTTTGGCATATAGGTTTCTTGGTCTTGCAGGGTGCTTCTTTGAGTCTCCACTTAGTATTCTCTAATTTTCTTCAAAGGTAAGTTATACCTCCTGCTCACTTCTTCCATGATTCCAACCATACTTTTCGGCTTTTCACCATTCACGATGTGGCACTTGAGGGTGGGCTGGAGAACCTACAACACCTTCGGCAAGTTTTCTATTGGCAAGGTATGAAACTTGCAACAATAGAATTTGTGTAGAATTGCCTAACATGTCAGCACCACAAATGACTAACCTTGTAGTCAGCATGATTGCTTCAACCCTTGCCGATCCCACAACAGATTTGGGCAGTATCTCTGGATTTTATCTCTAGCGATTACCCACATAAGTGGGCGGGTCGGATATCATGGGCTGAATATTGTTAGAACACGTCATTTCATACAACCCTTGGCACCACCCCTTTCCAGTTGGTTTATGGCAGAGCACCCCCAACCCTTGGATCCTTCCAAAGTTTTTCTGCCCTTTCCCGGTCTTGGCCAAAGTTGGCCCTGTTGCTTACAAACTAGTATTTCCTGCAGAGAGTCGCATACATGATGTGCTCCATGTTTCCCTTCTTAAATAGTACAAGGTTCCACCACCAGATGCTGCAGGGGAACTACCATTAGTCTGCGCTGGAAAGGCCTTTCGCCAATTCCTCAAGCTATTCTTTGAAGTAGAATCAAGCGTGGCACCAAGTTTCCCTTCTTAAATAGTACTAGGGTCCACCACCAGATGCTGCAGGGGAACTACCATTAGTCTGCGATGGAAAGGCCTTTTGCCAATTCCTCAAGCTATTCTTCGAAGTAGAATCAAGCGTGGCACCAAGGAGTTTGTGCAATGGGTTGGGGACCCTTTCGAAGATGCTACATGGGAACCCCTTGACATTTATAGTGATGCCTACCCAGAATTTGACCTTGAGGACAAGCTCAATGTGTAGGAGGGGAGTAATGATCAGGGATGTTAATAGCACGCGATAGCGACTCTAGCGGTTCAAGAAATTTAAAAATACCCTCAGAATTAGAACGTTGGGGCTATTATTAGTTCAAGGTATTTTTGGTCTTTTGAGTTCTATTAGTTGGGGGTATTTTGGTTTTTACATTCTTATAACCTAAAGAGGCCCCTAAAAGACAACTTTTTTTTTGTACTGCCGCCTTCCACCTTCCTTTTCCCTTAGACCCTTACTCCTGTGCCTCCGCCACTTGGACTTCCTCCCGGAATCTTTGGGTGACTTCTCCAGCATCCTCCTGCCTTCTTCCTCCTTCCTCAGTGTAGCGGTCACCCCGCTAAGTGCCATACCGCTATAGCATTTTATGGGTCGGCCGCTATCCGGGATTGACAGGCCTGGTAATGATGTGGATGCTTTTTTTGGGACGCACATATCAGAAACGCAAAAAGCAGATTAATGAGGGGGAATAAAATTAAAAGATTGATTTCTTTTAACTTTTATTTATTCTGTTTCTAGGATAAGCAGATTATGTTAGAAGGATATTTTGCTTCTTTCCTAATTAGTTAGGATCTGATTATTGCTATCCTTATTAGATAGGATCCGATAATTTCTTTCATTATTAGCTAGGGTCCCTTTTTTTTCTTTCAATTTCTTTGTATTCCAGCCCTTAAAAGGGGGTTCCACAATTCAAGAAGAATCAATCGAGTTTTCTAAATTACTGTAAAATTCGAAGGGGCTGTGTCAAGGACGAGTCTTCTTCTCCCTTGTTCAATATAGGTCGTAAGAAGAATTCTTCTGTCCGGACCTGTGACTAGATTCTATGCGAATGTTCATAACATTTTGGCATACATTGTGAATTTGTGGTTTAATTGTATTGCTTGCATGTTCTTTTACTCTAATATCATGGAAAAAATTCATCATCTGCATTGAATTTCTCTCCATATCATAAATTTTAATTTCATCTTACATTTAATATGATAAGGACATATTATCATAATTAATATCAGGTATTTTGATGGAAAAAGTCTGGAACTGAAAGTAGTAATAATATGAAGATAATTGGATTTAAATCTTTCTTCTATATTTCCTTTGCAATGCATATATCTTCCTGTTTGCTTGATATTTCATTGGCATTTCTCGGTTTTGCTGCCATCATTTAGCTTTTTAATATTCTGCTAAGAGTGATTTTCTAATTATTAGAAGGGAAGCGTGGCTATTGAAAAGTTTGTGAAGATTCAAATTCCTGCAACGTTAAGGAAACAACTTGTTGATGATTGGGACTTTGTTACTCAACAAGATAAGGTAAATGGAAACTCTTAATTTTCCTCTTTTTTGTTGTTATCCTTCTGATATGTTTAAATTACAATTCTTTGAAGTTAGATTTAATGCACTGGAACCTGAAAGAGATATAACCTTGAGTTAAGTCGTTCCTTTTCCCCTTAAATTTAAAGGATAATATTGTGCTAGTACAATTTTATGCGTCACTCAGCAATTTGAAGTAATCTGACAGCAGTGTGCAACAGTGTTGTCAAATAGCGGTTATAACGGCGCTATAGCGTAGCGCATTTTTGGCTTACCGCTACTCTGCTATTTTCCTCTTTAAGAGGGCTGGAAATAGCGGATTTTTTGCTTACCGCTATAGTCCGCGATCCGCAATTAACAACATTGGTATTCCACAAGAGTGCTATGAAATTTGGGTTATGTGACAATGACTTCACAGACACCAGTTCTGGTTCTTCTCTTGTGGATAACTCATGAACGTCTTCTCAATGTTGCTTTCTTTTTTGTTCAGGCTTCCTTAACCCCAAAATACAATCTGCTTAGTTTTTGTATATAGCTTGTACTGATTTTCTTTACATTTAAATGCAAATATTGTACTTCATTTTCTGTGCCAATTCAAGGGAACTTTTTTGCTTCTATGGTTGTATTGTAATGTGACATCCCTTCCTCTTCCAAATTCTCTAAGCGCGACTACTGAAAAGTTTGTGAAGATTAAAATTCCTGCAACGTTAAGGAAACCACTTGTTGATGATTGCAGCTTTGTTACTCAACAAGATAAGGTAAAAGGAAGCTCTTAATTTCACTTCACTCTTTTTTGTTGTTATCCTCTGATATGTTTAAATAATCAAATTACAATTCTTTGAAGTTAGATTTAATGCACTGGAACCTGAAAGAGATATAACCTTGAGTTAAGTCGTTCCTTTTCCCCTTAAATTTAAAGGATAATATTGTGCTAGTACAATTTTACGCGCCAGTCAGCAATTTGAAGTAATCTGACTGCTGTATGCCACGAAAGTGCTATAAAATTTGGGTTATGTGACAATGACTTCACAGACACCAGTTCTAGTTCTTCTCTTGTGGATAACTCATGAACGTCTTCTCAATGTTGCTTTCTTTTTTGTTTAGGCTTCCTTGACCCCAAAATACAATCTGCTTAGTCTTTGTATATAGCTTGTACTATCTTGCTTTACATTTAAATGCAAATATTGTTCTTCATTTTCTGTGCCAATTTAAGGGAATTGTTTTGCTTAAATTCTATGGTTGTATTGTAACTGTTAGACCATATTAGAAATTGGGAGGCCTATACTCAACCACAAAAGCTAGCTCCCAATGTGGTTGAGTATAGGCCTCCCAATTTCTAATATGGTATCAGAGCCTATCCTAGATCCATTTGTTGTGGAGACCACCCATATTTGGGCCACCTGTTGTTGATCCCACGTTCCAGTCTGTTCAATCCTGGACGTGAGGGGGTGTGTTAAAAGTCCCACATTGGCTAGAGATAAGGCCAATCAAGTGTTTATAAGGGTTGTGCAAACCTCAACTCTTGAGCTAGCTTTTGTGGTTGAGTATAGGCCTCCCAATTTCTAATAGTAACGTACTAACGTGTCGTTGCTTCCTCTTCCAAATTCTCTACAGTGCATATCTCAGCTTATCTTTTTGGGTCACAGCTTTTCTGATGGCATTGTATTGGTTCTTATGCGACAAATGTTTGTCTAACAATTGTTTAACTTTTTATTGTTTGATCATCTCTTTCAAAAGTTATAACCTATTTAATGCACAAGTCAGCCAATCATGTGATTATAATTCTTCCTGCAGCTTGTAGAACTTCCTCGCTCACCAACTGTTGATGAAATTCTTACAAAGTGACTTGAATTCAAGTCAAAGAAGGATAGCTTGTAAGAAATTATTGATTATGAAATATTCATTCCATCCTCCTTTTCTACTCTGGCATGTATGCCGCCGCCTTATTAATAGTAATACTAATTGAAGGCATGTCCAATATGTTTGAATACAAGGCAGCTGATTCAATAGAAATTCCGAAAGGAATAAGGTGTTATTTTGATAAAGCATTGCCTATGATGCTCTTAAACAAGAAAGAACACAAGCAGTATAGTGAAGCAGTTGCGGATAATGCATCTCCGTCAACCATATATGGAGCTGAACATTTATTACGCCTCTTTGGTATGTTTGTTACTTTTTGCTGCTTCGAAGTGTATGCTTGAAAGGAGGATACTCTGTGGTCTGTGCACACCTGTGCCTGCATTTTGTCTTGGGATATATTTTCTTGAGTTCTTTTGATTTAATATTAAATGAATGCTTTGTCAACTTTATTGATGAAAATGTTAAATTTTGACATCTCTTAACTTAATGTTCATGTTTAGTTGCAATAATACTAAGTTCAGGTTTTGACCCCATTATCTGTTAGCTGCTAAATATTTATAGTTTTCTGTGATATCTTTATTAAGTTACCTAAATTTTAAATGCATCTGTAAAGCTTTCAAGTCTTGTATTGAATGGTTTCTTGGCTAGTTGCAAGTGTTTAGTTTTACATTCCAAGTTCAATTCCCTTAATGTGTTATTTTTACTTGTATTTCTAGCCATTACAATGATGGAATTATTTTAGACATTTGCATATTGCTGTTACGGCCACGGGGGTAACATTTGAACATTACCCACATACCTGACAAAATTTCATGGATGTGTTACTGCAAAGCAATAATAGATTTTTTCTATTCCTTGCAGTTAAATTACCTGAGCTTTTGGCATATGTGAATATTGACGAGGAAACATGGACTCGCTGGCAGCAGAAACTACTCGATTTTCTCAAGTAAAAGCTGAAAGCCATCTCATCCAGCTTAGATACTGTTGTTATGTTCCTTACTGTAATCTCATTATTTTTTGTTAGTATTCTGATACATGCTGATCTATTGCTCCCGGCTGGAATAATGACAAAAATACTAAAATGGTCATATAACAACCTTGATTGATCCACACTTCAAACTTTTTACACTTCATTTCCACTCATTGTTATTTCTATCTCTTGATTAATGTCTTATTATATAACATTTTACATCTCATACTTTCTTCCTCTTAAATTCCAACATCTCTCAATCCTCCTACTCTTTTCCACTTAAAATCAGGTGTGAACACAACATTATTTGTCTTTATAATCTTGTGCACAAGCACCAGCTTTTAAGTGAATTAACCATAACGAAGTGTTTGGTAGAAGGTTGGGAAATACATTCTCCGGAATAATATTCATGGGAGTCTGATTGTTGGGAATATCATTCTTGGGTAAGACTTAAGATGTGTTTGGTTAGGATTTAGGATTCTCGGGAATATTTTTAATTTTTATTTAATTTAAAAGTTCAAAAATTCAAAATGATAAAAAAATATATGATGGAATTTGTGAGTAGTGGGAAGTTACATTCACTTTCTCATGGGAATGCAAGATTTCCAACCCATTTCATGAGAATCAAATGACGGAAGTTATGGAAGTTATGTCATTTCCGGGAATGTGTTATGCCCGAGCATCTAATTTCTAACTTTGTAACCAACACGGGAATATGATTCCCTACCATCACATTCCCGAGAATGTATTTCCCAACTTTCTACCAAACGCCTCCTAACAATTCACACGTAGCATTAGCCATAGCACGATACTCTCTTCTGTACTAGACCTTGCAACAACAGTTTGCTTCTTGCTTTTCCAAGAAGTTAGGGGTTTGTTTGATTAGTGTTTTTATAAATCTCCATAGATAGTTTCTAAAAACAATTTTAAATATAGAAAACTAAAACTGCAATCAATCAAGCCCTAGATTTCATCCAATAGGAACACAATAATTTGTAGTGGACCTCTTGTCATTAATATCCTTTGCCCAGTTTGCATCAGCATATATAATGACATTAGTATGACCCTTGCTAGTGTAAACAAGTCCCTTTCCAGGTGATCCTTTAATGTATTATAGGATTCGAATAACTACATTCCAATGAATATTACGTGGTGAACTAAGGAACTGAATCACAACACTGACTGAAAAGGCAATGTCAGGTCTAGTCATCATTAGATAATTCAACTTCCCAACTAACCTCTTATACCTCCCTAGATTAGGGTATGACTCTCCCTGATTAGGAAGAAGCTTCACATATTAGTAGTTATAACGTTCTCACTTACTAATTTAAAAGAAAACTATTAGTTCAATAATTTTACTTGTTAAGTATTTAAATGGGTTCTTATTTTTTTAATTAATGTTTTTTACTTTATTATAGTAGTGGTTATATTTTTGTTTTCTATTGAAAAATAAAAATATTGAAAATTATATTTTTGTTTACTGAACTATGAACTACGGGTAATGGCTATAGGTGCGGGCACATAGGTACATAAAGAAAACAAGGCCGAGCATTCAAGCTGCTACATACGTGAGTATGAGGACATGTACCGATAATTTTTAAAAACACGGGTATGGTGTTGATACCCTACCAAGACCCTACCCACTTGTCATCCCTAATTCTAGGAACCACATTTTTAGAGAGATCTTTAATCTTCACCACACCCGAGTTGGAATTGAGAGATCAATTTGCCAATTGAACACATTTTTTTCAATCTTATATAAAGTTACTTTTTTTAGGCTTAATAGCATTTTTGGTCCCTCACTTATTTGACAGTTCTGGTTCCTCAAGTAATTTATTAGCCTACAACGTCTCTCACGTTTACTAATAACTAGTTGAATACCCGTGCCCTGCACGGGTGACTTTATCATTAAATTTGTGTAGTATTATCTTTTTTAAGTTTTGTAATTTTAATTGCACAAATATTTTTTAAATAACTTTCTAATTGCACATATTTATCAATGTTTGTTAGAAATATATATTTAATGAATTAAATCGTAGAAAAAAATTTAGTTCGTTTACAAATTTATATATGAATATTTTCTTAAAAATAATAGATGTTAATGTTAATTTGGAAAGATCTTTAGGATGGTAATTTTACGTATGTTAAAATAACTAAAATTAAGGGGTTAGAATGATAAACTTGCTTGGTAATTATTTTCATAATTATCAATATATAAAATTGGTGTGACCTGCATTTATTCATAAGAGGAACCTGTTTTGTCGTTTGCTGACCATTCTATTCTTACACTCAGTCATTTATCTCTCATCCTGTAAGAACTTCTTTCTCTCTCTTCCCACCACGGATCGTGGTGTCGTAGCTGCCATCGGCAGCTTCACTTAGTCAGTTCACTTATAAGTTATTCAACAGTCACATTTCACTTATAAATTATTGAACACTCACATTTTCAGTCAATGTGTGATTTTTTAAAAGGTTTTTACTCACACTTGAATTCTAACACCGGGTGAATGAAGAATGAAGGGCTGGAGCGTGGCAAATCAATGGCTTCAGCTCAAGCTAAGAAATCTTTTGACAAAAAAAAACTCAGAAATCAGAAATGGCTTCCATGTTCTGGAACTCAGCGTTGAGGGTAGCTTCCAGGTCCCTCCCAAATCGTTCTATAACCTTCGTTCAGAAATCGTCGATTCCCTCTATGTTGTCTTCACCTTCCTTCGCGGGCATTTCTCGTGCGTCGAGGTACAACACAATGAACACACTTCAACTTCAAACTCTCGCCTTTTTTGCATTTCAATTGCTAGATTGTAAAGAAATTTATATGTTAAAATAAGAAAACATTAAAATTTACTTTAAAATATATTAATTTTTTTACATTAAATATAAAAAAAGGAATGATGATTTAGTAATGAATTGATTATAATAGATTAATTTTTTTTGGGAAAACAATTTATTAATTGATTTGAATCATAAGTAGGAGAAATAATATTGTGGGCTTAAAATTTTTGAATCAAAATCCGTTTGGATGTTCTTTCAATTTCTCTTGTAGTGACTTTTGGAAGTTTTTTTCGGTACATCGAAAAAGAGTGACTTTTGGAAGTTTAACCTGAAAGATCCTATTTTTCTTAAACACTTTATTGCAATTAAATTTCTTATATTTTCGTAAATTTTAAGAGGTATTACTACTGACAGGGGAAAAAATTCCGAAGTTGTAATTGGTAAAAAAAAAATTCCGATGTACTTTTAATATTTACGGGTGGATGGGTTTTTTGATTTTTTTTATACGAATGCAAATTGGTTTTAATATTTACGGATGAATATGTTTTTTTTTATATATAGGAATGTTATTGGTTACAAATTACTTTTAACATTCACGGGTGGATATGTTTTTTTTTATATATAGGAATGTGTTATTGTTTTTTGTTTTGGAGGGAATAGGAATGAATAACATTTTGTCGGTTAAACTACTTGCCACAACTACCACCATCACTCTTGTCACCATCGTCGTTGCTGACATCACCACCACCAGCTCTACCACAACCAGCTCCACTCCCATAATCACCACCGCTCACTACGACCACCGCCCTTCACCACCGTCCAGGGTTGTGTAATGGGTTAGACCATGAAGGCAAGTGCCTCAGGCCCAAAAAATTGTATCTATCATCACGCAGTCAATTTTATGATGGGTGGACAATGTGGTTGTTTAATTTTAAAGTTTTCAAAATTTAATGATATTATTTGAAATTATAAAACAATTAAGTTTTCAATATTATATATCATAATTATAGTCCACGAATGATAATTGATAGCTCAAGTTGTAAGCGTTAGGGACATAGGGTTTGAGATGAGGAGGTCCAATGATTGGAGGGTGTAATTTATCTTTCTGTTGTACCAAAAATATATCATAATTATATTAATTCATTTTGAATTACATAAGATCATTTTATGGTAAAATTTGAGAAGTGATTACCAAGTTTAAAATTAAAATATAATGCACATTTATTAGTAATGTTTATCTTTCAAATTATACAAAAAGATTTATTATTATTTTCGACTTCATAAGATCAATGGTAAAATTTAAGAAGTGATTACCCAAGTTTTAAAATAAAAAAAAAATTCTTTAAAAAAATTATATTTATTATTAAATGCACATTTATTAGTAACGACTTATCTTTCAAATTATACTAAATTTATTTGTTTCGCCCCTCCACAAAAAAAAAATTATTTGTTTCTTATTTCAATTTTTTTAAAAATTCTTATGTGCTAACCAAACAGAAAAAATTATTTATTGAAATATACTTATTTTAAAAAGAATCTATTATTTATTTTATTCAAAACATCATTATTTTATCAAATTAAAAAACTTAGTACTTCGTGATCAATTTCATTGGTTTTTTTTTTTTTGACATTATTCCAATAAGTGAATCTTGCTTAATTAATGCTGTGAATTTTAAAAAATTCTCGAACATTAATTTTTTATTTATTTCCATTACTATTTACTTTAATTACGTTAATTACTTTAATTAGGCTATTAGTGACTACCAAAGTTCAAAAGGGTGGTGGTGCGTTCTTTGGTATGGTGGCTCGAAATTATGAGGGGGAAGTTCTTGCTGCTGCAACGTCGACCATTGTGCAAGTTTTATCACCGAAGCTAGCAGAGCCAAAAGGTTTGCGTTGGGCTATGATCATAGCGAGTGAGTCTGGCTTTCGAAGAGTTTGTTTTGAGACAGACTGTCTTCAACCCTTCATCCTTCATCTCACCGAACCCTTGAGCTAACCTTCATGTACACTTTGAATTTATAGAAAAGCATGAGAACACCCCTTGTAAGATCAAGTTTTGATCGTGTAGTACAACTCTATGTTTTGATGATTACAAGTTAACGTTTTAGTATGAACAATTATGGTACTCTAACGTGTTTTCTAAGTGTGCTCTTAACAGGCTCTGACCTTCACATAATCTCACACAAATCAGAAGTACTCTGCTTAAAGAGTAAACCTAGCAACGCTTTCGCAATCTCTATGTTCAATCTGAACATTAGAAAAGCTTCAGAAGATTTGAAGTTAATCAAGCTCTGATATGGACTCAGTTCACTTGAAGTTCTGAAGATCCAGACGTTCTGATAACCCAGACACTCTGAAGGTTCAGAAGCTCTGATGGTGTAGAAGACTCTGAAGATCCAGAAGCTGAAAAGTGGAGACTCTGAAGTCCAGAAGCAAAATGGCTCTGAAGACCAAGTACTTCTCCTCTGAGTTCAGAATCAGAAGGTACAACGGTCAGAGGATCCATGCTTCCCTCTGACTCTGATCAACAAGCTTCACAAGTTCCAACACGAAGCATTCCTCTGATCAGAAGTCAACAAGGTTAAAGGTCACATCACTATCCAAAGTACAAAAGCAAGTGTACTATCCTGACGACCTAACCTAACATTGTCAGCCACAGCAGAAGCTGGAAATCCGAGATCTGCCCTCCAACGGTAGCATTCCCATGCAATGTTCAAACCCTAATCCTTGGAGTATATATAGAGGCTGAAGACTGAAAGATGCGGGTGGAAGAAACATATACGCGCAAGCAATATTCAAATCTTCTAAGCAATCTTTCTTCATCGAATTCATTGTGTTTACTACATGCTTTTCAGAAGCAATCTCTTTGTAAACAATATCTTTTAAACAGTTGTTTAGTTTACCTTTAGGAGATCAAGGTTGATCGGATCCTAGAGAAGACTAAGAGAGTGAATCTTAGTGTGAGCTAAGTCAGTGTATTGTTAGTCACTTGTAGGTTTCAAGTGCAGTTGTAACAAATCTCTGATTAGTGAATTGTCTTCATTCTAAGAAGGAAGAAATCACCTTCACGGGTGGACTGGACTAGCTTTAGTGATTCATCAAGTGAACCAGGATAAAATCCTTGTGTGCTTTTCTCATCTTTTATCTTAAGCACTTTACTTGTGTTTCGAAAGATTTGTTAAAATCTTAAGTGAGAAGTTTTTATTCTGAAAACGCTATTCAAACCTCCCTTTCTATCATTTTTCATACCTTCACCCCTCTCATGCAATAGGAAAGAAGGAAACCACACTTCGAGCTAATGCCTCATTAAAACCTTAGGAAATACCCAATAAATTCAAAAATTGCTATTTAAAACCTATTAATAACCTAATTCGACTTTGTTGAATTAATATCCATGCATTAAGTGGATTTTTTTATCTTGTTGGCTGAACATTAAAAAACATTATTTTTTGTTTGAAAGTAAAATTCATTATTAATGAATTATATATTTTAGCATTAGAATTCTCAGCCCAAATTATAAATAATTTCTAATTTATAATGGGAAAAATTAATTTGAATTATCGATGTGTTGAAAATAATGGGTTAATTATTTTTTTATTCCAAGAATTTGCTTATTTGTATTGAGGTTTTGTGCATTCTTTGATAAATTGAAAGATTAAATTTTAATCACCACCCATTGAAAATAATGGGTTAATTATTTTTTTATTCCAAGAATTTGCTTATCGATTGTTTTTTGCATGCAAAATTGATTAGCTGGTTGCTCATGTTGTTGTGGTCCACAACTATTATCAGCAAACCTATCCCATTTATGTTAACCTGAATGCATGCTTTTATCTTGCTCATGGTGCTGTAATGTTGTAAATGTTGACGCCTACCAGTGCCACCTTTTTTGTCTGTTTTTTATTTTATATAGATTTTCACCTAATGCAATTTTCTTTGATCATAGAATTTTTAACAAATACCAAAATCTAGCTATTATTTTTCACTCATGAACCAAGACTCGGTTAAGGAGAGAGTTATAAACCTAACTATTTTATTATCAAGATGAACATTCATAATATAATAAGTCATCCCTATTTTATGTAGGTGTCTAACCCTAGATACATGAATTTATAATTTCTCATACAAACATAATCCGCTCGTAAAAGTGGGTGGGTCACCTAAGCCTGTAAAAACATATATCACTATTATGAGATAAATAATACACGAATCACTAACATGACATAAGAAATACATAAATAGTGTGAGACTATGGAATAAGGTGAGTGAGTCAAGATTAATGGTTCGCCACATGTGAGATGGCTCACGTGATAAGGATTTGCTCGTCAAGTCAACGGGGTCACACGCCAGGTAGTAAGATCGCTCGCCTGGTAGTGTTAGAGTCGCCTAATTAACAAAATAATATCTAAATATGAATTTCATTGTTCATATAAATTAAAGTAAAATATAGGAAGTATGAATTAAGAAAGAGATAATTCACTTATAGTTATTCCGTGAAAATATTGAAAACATGTTGCACTTTCCATGTGTTAATGAACATCTAAAACAACACAAACCAACAAAAGATCAAAATTTTACAAAGAGAAAGCAACAATACTCTTAATAGTGAAATAGGAAGATGAAGATTTCGGATGTGAAATGCGAAAGTAAAATATAAAAAGAGCACATAACCTTTCTCCATCCATCTCACAAATGCATTCTTTCCAACCTTGCCTCTCAATGTATCAGACCTTTCATAAAGCGTCAAAACATCCCTCAAGCACTCCTCCCATCCATTTTCAAAATAAGTTGAGAAAACATTAGTTTGAATAAAAATAAAAGAGAGTTAAGAAGGGATTAGAACAATTGATAAACTTACTCATGCAATATATAGCACCAGAATAAGACAAAGATGAAGTTGGATGGGACTTTCAAACCGACGACATAAAGGAGGTTGAAGAAACAAACTGTGAGAGATTAACATATTTGTAAAGATAAAAAGAGAGGAAATATTTTATTTTTGGCACGGATATGTTTTTACAAATAAAATATAAATAAAATATTCACAAATATTGCACTTTTTTATATATGATGGACATATTCAAAGTTAAGAAAAAATTAAAAATTTACGGATGGATGGGTGGATATATATTTTTTTTAATGCAGATTTAATATTGAATATGTATTTGTATATTTTTTATTGGGATGATATGAGGGTGACACGTGACAAAACCTTCTAGAAAAAACATTCCTTTAGTATATTATATAGATAGATAGATTGTTGCAGTTTTGATTTTCCTTCAATTTCCAACCAATATTTAGTGATTTTTTTAATAAAAAATCAATTAAAAAAACCAGAAACCATTAAATTGTTAATCAGAAAACATAAAACTTTTCTTGAAGCATTATTTTTAATTAAAAATTGTTAAATATTGGATGAAAGTTGACGAAAAACCAAAATTGTAACGGTTAGTAAACGTGAGAGATGTTATATGCAAATTTCTTAAAGGACAAGAACGGTCAAATCGTTATAAGTGAGAAAAAAAAAAACTATTAAGCCTTTTTTTTATAACAACAAAAGTTACCCTTTCAATTTCACTGTGATGAATTCTATTAAATTATGTTAGCCCATAGGCAATTTTACCATACCAATAATATTGGAATGAGCACACTATGTGGTGTGGATGGCATAACAACAAAGTTCTGGTTCATTTTCACTCTATAGGGACCCCATAATGAAGAACCAGGACAACAAGTAAGTAACCACTAACCACTGCGTCAGTGAAATAGATCCCAAGAACCAACAAGCTCTGATTTAACGACGATGGCCTGAACCAACCATCAAGCTTCTTCTCGAAGTTTCAATCTCAATATGGAAGCAGTTTCTTATTCAATTCCCTCCTCTACCAAATTCCAATCACTTCATATTTACACCAAACCCACTCGCTCCAAACTCACTCTTCGCCCGCATCAAATTTCAATCAAACCTTTCTATTCTTCCAAATTCCTCATTCTCCACCACCACCGCCTCCGCTGCGTCGCCGCCGAATCCACCAGTAACCACCACCACAATCATAACCACCATGACCACCACCACGACCACGAGCACCACCATAATCACCACCACCATCATCACCACCACTCACACGGCACCGATGACGCCAATCTCACGGGGCCGCAAAAAGCGATCATCGGGTTCGCCAAAGCCACTAGATGGATGGACTTGGCGAATGTCCTGAGGGAGCATTTGCATCTATGCTGCATCTCCGCGGCTTTGTTCGTCGCCGCCGCGATTTGCCCTCACACCTTGCCTAAACCCTTGATCAAGCCTTTGCAAAACACACTCATTTTCATGGCTTTTCCTTTGGTTGGGGTGAGGAACATTCTCTTCTCTCACTCGTTTATATTGTTCATGTCTTTAGAATTGTATTAGACTCACTGAATTGTGACTTAGGCCCTGTTTTGAAGAGCTTATTTGATCTTAATAGCATAAGCGCTTATGTCAGTGTTTCTGAGAGCTTATGCAAATAGCGGATGACCTACCCTAAGCTGTTTTGAGCTTATTTTCATAAGCTACTCATGATAGCTTATGAAAAAGGGTTTATGCTTATTTTCAATTTAATTCAATAATTTTTTTAAAATAGCTTATGTCATAAGCGCTTATGATCATAAGTGGTTAATTAAGTTGTTTTCCCAAACGGGACCTTAATGTGTGTGTTTGTATCAGGTTTCTGCGTCACTTGATGCTCTTATTGAAATTAGTAGTGGAAAAGTGACTATCCATGTGTTAATGGCAATGGCTGCCTTTGCATCGATATTTATGGGAAATGCTGTGGAAGGAGGGTTACTTCTTGCCATGTTTAATCTCGCGCATATAGGTGAGCTAGTATTCGGGTTAACACGTTTCCTGAAATACGTTTTACGTAGCTAGGTTCAGGATTCTGTAGTGCGCGATATGATTGATTTTTCTTATAAGTGAATGGTTTCTGCAGCTGAAGAGTATTTCACCGGCCGTTCGATGGTTGATGTTAAAGAGTTGAAGGAGAATTATCCAGATTTTGTGCTTGTTTTGGATACGAAGGATGATAAACTCCCTAACACAGTTGACTTGGCATACAAGAGAGTTCCCGTGCATGATGTGACTGTAGGATCATATATTCTGGTTGGTGCTGGCGAGGTAAGTTTGAGTAATCATGTTGCTTCACAATTATTTGAAATGAATCGGTTCAATATAACTATTAATTTCCTTCAAATTCTAGATGCTCATCAAACACATATCTGCAATATTTGGAATTGAAGTTTTATATATCAGACTTTTGAAGTATATCAGATTATTGAAGTATAATGGAGATGGTATTGTGATTAGTCTGTGCCTGTAGATTGTGAAGTTTTCCAAGGCGGTGCTACAATTACCATTGAGCATTTGACAGGGGAAGTCAAACCTCTGGAGGCCAAGGTTGGAGATAGAATTCCTGGTGGTGCTCGGAACTTAGATGGTAGAATAATTGTAAAGGTATGTTCAATTATATGTCTGGGCTTTTCAGCAGCTTTTTTGTATTCTATTAAATTTCAGAGTTTTGCCTCTATATTTACAATTGAAAAAGTTGTAGTAATGTTGGTAGTATGAGAAACAGATGCGAATAATTGCAGCTGGGGCTAGGTGTGATGGATGTGGTGCGGTGACTGGTTGGTGATTGATGATACAGTGGGGAGAAGAAGGTCATACTTTTGGTGTTGATGGGTGGGAAACAATAGTATTAACTATTAATAAGGTGGTAGCAATGCAATAGAAAAATTAATCTTATAGCAGCTATGGTGATTGGTTTTTTTCAATATATATTGTTTTAAGAGGATGGCTGTAAAGATTTTGCATAAACTGCTTGTTCTGAGGTTGCTAGGTGGTGATCAGGATGAGTGGAGTTTGTCAGTAATGGTTCTGTCTAGTTCAACACTTCAACTTGTTTTTGAATGGATGCTTGTTCTGTTTACAGTATGATTTGTTTGGAACTCACTACAATGTACAAAATTATTTAATCATAGGTGATGAAGACATGGAAGGAATCAACACTCAGCAGAATTGTGCAGTTGACTGAAGAAGCGCAGTTGAATAGACCTAACCTTCAAAGGTGGCTGGATAAATTTGGTGAACGTTACAGCAGAGTTGTTGTGGTGTTATCAATTGCTGTTGCTGTTATTGGACCACTTGTATTTAAGTGGCCATTCTTTAGTACACCAGGTAATTTTAAAATTCTTTTACTCTAGTAGTGATGTACAATATGATTTCTAAATTTTTAAAATTTGCATGCTATCATTCGTGGGATCAGGCTTTCTTTTACTCTAGTAGTATTTTTACTTCTTTCTTTATCCTTGTATAGACTTGGAGAATAGGTACATAACAGAAGTCTTAACTTATAGACGTTCTGTTTATTAATGTTATACTACATTTGTTATCACCAATTTTATAAAGTGCTTACTATCTCTGTTTTCTTAATTTTGTCTTTGTTGAAGGCAATAGTATCCTAAAATTATGTTGTTGCCCGTCTATGTATGACTTTTCATATTTCAGCTTATGTAGTTTATGGTTGTTGTAGCTTGCAGAGGTTCAATTTACAGAGCCCTAGGGCTCATGGTTGCAGCATCACCGTGTGCCTTGGCTGTGGCCCCATTGGCTTATGCTACAGCAATAAGCTCCTGTGCAAAAAAGGTACTGGTTAACTACTAAGGGGCATCTTAATACACAATGTCAGAACGTGTTTCCAAATTTTAAATCATATATTGATTTCTATTTATATAATTCCCCCCCCCCCCTCCATTTTGGTAGAAGCAAGTTTTATCCTAGAGTTTCAATTATGAAGTTTTTACACGATATGATTTTGTTTTTTACTTTTTTATTTAACAAGTATTAGACATTATATTTTCAACAATTGTAATCCTGAACCTTTTTAAAATCCTGCTTGTTTTTACTCTCAAATTATACTTGAATAAATTGTTTAGGTATTATTTCTGAATCCTATTGGTAAATAGTGATATACTTGTAAATATTGTTATGAAAATTGAATCTTTTAGATTATGCTGAATTTAGCATTTAAGTTTCCTATTTATCCAATTCAAGAAAGAATAAAAAGCTTTCACTAACTGGTGTAGGAAGTGTTAGAATATAAAAGGATATTTATAATATCTTGATGAATCTTAGAGTCATTCAGTACAAGTCAGATTATTCTTTAGGATTGGTTTCTTTATTTTCTTATTTTCTTATTAGGATTTGGAATCTTAGTTAGTTTTCCTATTTGACTATGATTAGGAGTCTACCATTAGTATAAGGACAATTGTTTTGTCCTATGTAAGATCAAACCCAATACATTCTATCAATACAATTATACTCTTTGTTCCCTTTTCCACTTTCTATAAATCCTATTATTTCATCACGGTATCCGTGCGTTATGAACCTTTGAAACTAATTTTTAGTGGAATAAGCTGAATCAAATGGAATAGTTTGATTATCTGCTTTGTTGATCACATCGTTTAAGCCCCTCTTCTCAATCTCATTGTCTATGTTTGTTGGTCTGAGTGAAGTATAAAGTTATCCAAAATTTACCAAAATAAGCACTAGATACACCTTTGTTTGTGGGTGTGACAGTTACCTCAATTTGCAGGGGATATTACTCAAAGGTGGACATGTTCTGGATGCTCTAGCTTCTTGTCATACTATTGCATTTGACAAAACCGGGACATTGACAACTGGTGGACTTGTATTCAAGGCAATTGAGCCCATTTATGGTCATCACATTATAAACAAGGAAGCGAACATATCTTCCTGTTGCATTCCCACCTGTGAAAAAGAAGCTCTTGCTGTTGCTGCAGCTATGGAAAAGGGCACTACCCACCCAATTGGAAGGTATTATTTTAACAGAATGTATTTGTGTTACTTTTGAATCCACCTTTTACAAGTTACAATCGTGTCTGTCATTGATCCTTAATCTTTCTATCATTCTTGTTTGAAATATAAAGGAAAACCACTCATGTGTCTTTAACCAATAGCTTATGCTTTTAGAATAGTTGGTTCATGACATGTTATCAGAGTCAATTCTAAATCCTTTATTGGGCCACTCCTAATAGATCACCCGCAGAATTTTAAAGTTCAATAATCAATCTGACCCAGGATTGTTCCAAAAAAAATCGAAATCAATCTGGTCCACGGTGTGTTAAAGTTTTAAATTGATTAGAGATCTAGAAAAAAAGTTCTTATGAAGAGTTGTGCAATTCTTACACTTAAGCTAGCTTTTAGTTAGAGTCTATGTTGTCAATCGCGGATCGTGGAGCATTGCAACCAACCAAAAAACTGTGATGGCGGGATCCTGCATAGCGGGCTGGCCACGAAACGGTGGTCGCCGGAGGTTTGTCGGAGAGAGTGCAGGATAGATAATGAGGGGTGGGTTGTGGAGACTTAGCAGGGAGAAGTTTCTGTTATGTGGGATGGGTGCCAAATGTAGCTCTCCAAATCGAAGACCCTTCCTGTTTCTTTTGGCCTATTTTTTTGTATTGAAATCCCCAATCCACCCATAAAAAAACCGTAAAGCGTTTAAAATACAAGGATATTTCCGAGATTTCACGTGTCATCTTTCGAAATCCCTAATATACGCTTAAAAACCCCTAAAATGTTTATAATGCAAGGACTTTTAAGGGATTTCCCCTTTCATCCCTCCCTAACCTTGTGTCTCCCTCGTGCTGCGATCTCACGCTTTCCTCTGTTAAATAAGCCGCAACGGTCAAGTGAACCGCGATGGGACACACCGTCCCAGTGAGTGGCCGCGACGGACGGTGTGATCCCAGGGCAATCGCGCGCGATTAACAGCGTAGGGTAGAGTAAAACCTGACCCAAATTCTCAAGATGGTATCTAAGTTTGTTCCCTCTGTCCTATAATAAAAAGTTAAATTTCAGCACAAAGCCACAAACTAGGTGTGCTGGTGGATTATGAGGTAGCTTGAGGGGCTATGTTAGAAATATATTATAAAACCATTCACGTGTCTTCTTCACCCAACAGTTTAAGCTTTTGGGATAGTTGATTCATGATAATTCTTTTATCTCTTGAGGAAGAAGAGCAATAAGTTTTCTTTCTTTTTTGTGTTTCTCACTGGCTTGCAAGTGGATATGATATGAACCTTTCAATTCAATTCTTGAATGGTCAGTAATTCCATCTCAAATGTATAAATAAAGCATAATTATCTCTTTTAAATATTTATGCATTTTTTGTTCTGTAATATGAAATGCAGGGCTGTGGTTGACCATAGTGAAGGCAAAGACCTCCCATCTGTTTCTGTTGAAAGTTTTGAATACTTTCCTGGTAGAGGCCTGACTGCTACTGTTAACAGCATTGAGGTACCCGCACCTCTCATCACCATTGGCATTGCCTGACCCATTACTTAAATATTTACTTTGCTTGACAAAGCCAAACATTATAATATAAACTACCATTCATTGTTAGTATCCTGAGCTCCTATTCCATGCATCTCTAAGAGACCTCCCATTGTTTCCTTGTACACTTCTTGAAGTTGCGTGTTTCATTATTTGGCCACTTTTTTCTTTGTATATTTAGTGCTAACTAATGATGGGACCCTTGAAGTGACATTTAATAAGATAAACTTCAGTATATACACATCTTCTTCCTGTGTAGTTTATCAAGCTTCATTTGTGAATGACGAGTTAAATGACTCAAATTAATTTTTGTTTTGTTATAGTCAGGAAACGGAGGTGCTAAACTATTGAAAGCATCACTCGGGTCTGTAGACTTCATCACTTCATTTTGTCAATCTGAAGACGAATTAAAAAAGATTAAGGAAGCTGTTGATACATCTTCCTATGGAGGAGAATTTGTCCATGCTGCCCTTTCAGTTAATCAGAAGGTACTGTACTGCTAGCTACACTTCTTTTCTTGGGGGAGGGGTAGTGCTTTGAGCATACCCAAGTCTTTCAACTTCTAGGGCCTCTTTAATTTGAAATATTAAATTTGGTCCTGTTTTCTTTTCAATCCCTTTTTCCCAAACAAAACAGATTGAGCCTCAGTAAAATGATAATATGCTACTCTGTTTCATTCTCAACAGGTTCCACCTCAACCTAACTGACTATCCGCTTGATGCAGGTAACATTGATTCATCTAGAGGACAGGCCTCGTCCAGGGGTTTTTAATGTTATTCAGGAGTTGCAAGATGAAGCAAAGCTTCGTGTGATGATGTTGACTGGTGATCATGAATCTAGTGCAAAGAGAGTTGCAAGTGCCGTGGGCATCAATGTGTTTCATTGCAATCTGAAGCCCGAAGATAAGCTGAGTCATGTAAAGGATATCTCAAGAGATATGGGTGAGTTCCTCCATTAGAGTTTTGTTTTAATCTTTTTTGTCTTTCATAACATGATTTACTGTTGGACGGATTTCAGTGCTATATACATGTTTATAATATTTTTCTTTTTTAACTACACACTATTGATTTCTTTCCAATATAAGTTCCATGCCCACTCACTTCTAGATTCAACTGTATGAGGAAATTTTTCAGAACTGAACACGCTTCACGTCTGACTCTTCTTTTATTGCACCTTTTTTATCAGTGCTGCAACTACACATTCTTCTATTTATCATGAGACTATTTTCTTAACCAGGCTCCGGCATGATATTGACTAAATTGAATTACATATTGTTGTACTCTTATGGCATTTTGTTTTTTCTCGTGACAGGGGGAGGCTTAATTATGGTTGGTGAAGGTATTAATGATGCCCCAGCACTTGCTGCTGCAACTGTTGGAATTGTTCTTGCACAACGTGCTAGTGCAACTGCCATAGCTGTTGCAGATGTATTGTTACTTCGAGAAAATATTTCTGCAGTGCCTTTTTGTATTGCCAAGTCTCGTCAAACAACTTCACTGGTATTTTATATCAACTGTTATGAGACTTCATTTCTTCATCACTTGGATGTTGTTGTCTTATATGTGAATGCTCATGCAGATTAAACAAAATGTGGCTCTGGCGTTGACCTCTATTATCATGGCTTCTCTTCCGTCAGTTTTAGGATTTGTGCCATTGTGGTTAACGGTATGAAACTCAACTGACTTCGATGCTGGATCTTGATACTATTTGCCAGTCATGTTTTATTGTGGTTTTCTTTTGGCATTATGTCATCATGTAGTGAATGCCTTGAACGGAGTCTTGTTTTAAAAAAAAAACTTGTGATCAAAATTGGGCAAACCACCAATTTCATCTCAATTGTGTCACTATTTTTCAACTTAGTCCTTTTACAAAATTCTGATGAAAAGTAGTCCACGAACTATCTCCGCATTCTTCACATTAGTCTTTGCTAAGGTAGTTTGGGAACTCACATGAACGGCAGGTACATAGTTCAGGTATTAATGTGAAAAATGGGAAATAGTTTGAGGACTACTTTTTGTGAGCATGTCGTATGAAGACTAAATTGAAAGAAGATATTAACATTGGGGGAAAGATCTCGGTGATTTGCTCGATCAGAATTCACATGACCATTCTAGTAAAGGATGCGTATGGCTGTGGCCAAACCGGTTTTACTGAGAACAGTCCCCCTTTCTCTTTTGGGAAAAAAATATTATTCAGCTGATCTTGTTCATTGAGTTCTTGCTAATTATTACATACCTAAGATTAATATCAATTTTAAAACTAAAGCACCTGTTTGATTTCAGAAAACATGTAAATGTTTTGCAACATTGTTGAAAAATATACAAATTCTTTTACTCATCCCCTAACAAAGTATTATTCTTTGAGCCTCGCTGTGAAAATCTTCAAGCTTCCCCCTTAATTGCATGTCAAACCTTTTTGTTTGGTTTCTGTTTAATCAAGTCTCTGGTCTATCCTTTTACATGCATGCAGGTTCTTTTACATGAAGGTGGAACCCTGCTTGTTTGTCTCAATTCAATACGTGCTTTAAATGAACCATCTTGGTCCTGGAAGCAGGATGTATTAAATTTGATTACCGAGGTTAAATCTAAACTCCTATCTCTGAGGACAAATATCACTGGCCCAAGCAGCATCACAACGGCAAAATTGTGACCGTAGCATTGTTTGAAGTAGTGTGTTGTAGATTAATATTGTGTTTATTGAGGAGAGTCTCAATACCACTTGTATATCAGTAGGCATCTTTTTCATCCCAGATGATTGAGCATCCCCTATTTATTGAGGTTAGTTCCCTATTTTAAACCCTCGTGTTCCCTTCCAATCAATAACAAAAATGGGATATGAAGGGAAAAATATGCACGTACACTTTGCTGTCAAAAGTTGATAGAAAATAAAGATAAGATGTATATGGTGAAATATCGATGCAAAGGCAGCAACAGAGTTTCTCACGTTTAGTTATCATGTTAGACACGTTTTCTTCATTTAATTTTTTTGACAGAACACGTTTTCTTTGTTGATTAGTCCGTCAGATTTGTTTGAGAGTTTAAGGGAGAGGACGGCTTTAAGGGGGTTGGGGAAGGGATGGTAAGTCCTCTCCTGTTAGGAAGTTTCAAAATTTTGAAAAAACTCTCAATTGGTGGGAACTTGACAAAATAACTGAATGAGGTCTTGAAGGAATAAGGGGAAGATTATTCATAAATGTGCAATTTCCTTTCACTCCTCTACGAAATCTAATTCACCAACAAAGCATAAAAAATAGAGGCTAATCGAGGCTTGTATTTCTGTCTGTCCAAACTCCAAATATAATCACTAATGCCTCATTGAAAACCTAGAGTTGCAAACAGAAAAGAGTCACGCCTCCCCCAGGTTCCCTCCATTTTAGGTGGGGTTTTACCCCATTTTCGATGATGACATTTTTGTTTCATCTATGTAGATTTTATTTCTATCCTCCATGTCCTTCTCCTTCCTCTCATCAACTCCCATCCCCAACATTTTCTTTTAATCATTAGTGCGACTACAACCTTCCATTCTTGTCACCATCTCCTCTTGATTGACTTAATTGCCTATGTAAAACTTGATTTATTGCGGCTGACCATCTTGCTCTTCATGTGCCTCCATCGTAACACTAAGCAGAGCTACGAAGCTCCATAATAGGGGAAGCGGAAAAAAAAAGCGGCTTGACCAAAATAAATCAATATAAAGAGGGGGGCCGAACAGGATTGCCTCCGAAAAGGACACATGTCTTTCACACAAAAAAAAAAGAGAGGCTATTATTCTTTTCATTTTGTTGCTTTGTGAGTTTATGTTTTATTATATTCTTGTGAGCGAACAGGCTATGTATTGCTCATTTGTTCTTACGTATTAACAGTATTGTAGTTTGCTAATTTGTTCTTATGAGGAGTCTGACTTTTCCTATTTGCTTGGTTTATGTAACTATTGTTTGGCCTCTCTCGTCATATTAATATTAATCTAATGAGTACTCTTGAATATAATAAAAAATGAAATGGAGCAAACATCTTATTTGTACTGGCCAAGGAGGATTTTTTTACGTAAAATTAGAGTTTCATTAGAAAATCAATAGGAGAGTATCTCAATTCTGAACGAATATAAGAAAAAAAATAAACAGAAACACCAGCTGACTAAACAGTGTTCGGACGAGAGATAAAAAACTTTGCAAAATTATCAGTTACCATAATTATTAAAATTTAAGGATGATTGATTTTATTCAATTGTTGTGATAGCATATTATTTCTAACTTTTTTTGGGTACATGGGAAGTAATATTTCTGACTATTTAATATTTAATATACATAATTCAAGAATAATTTATATTAAAATAAATTATCAGGATAATAATTGAAATATTTATTAAAATAATGGCTAATTGCATTAGAACAAAACATTCTAGATTTCTCTAGGTTCACTTTCATGCTAGAAACAGTGCAAAAGTCATGTAAGGTCTTGGTCACTAATTGCATTTGATTCTTGCTGGCTTGGCAAAATAACAAGGCATCCTCTACAAAAAAAAAAGATGGAAAATTCCAATAGCTTCTTTCGTAATACAACAGATGGGGTGCCAGACCTCGTCATTCACAAGCTTTTGGGCCTGAATAGCAAGTGTTTCCATGCAAAGAACAAAACAATAAGGCGAAAGAGTATCACCTTGACAAAGTCCCTGTTGAGAAGTGAAGGAGGGAAGCTTCGACCCGTTCCATAGGATGGGGATGCTCGCCAACTGTACTCCCCACATAATCAAGTTTACCACAGAAGGCGGAAAACCAAAGTCATGGAGAGTAACACGTAAGTTATCCCAACTTACCCGCTCATAGGATTTCTCCAAGTCAATCTTCAGCGCCACAAAGACCCCCACCTTTCTATTGAGTGTGGATGGTTGCATCACTTCTTGAGCTGACACAATATGGTTCTTTGTACCCTGTCTGGAATGAAGCTACCCTGAAGAGGTCCCACAAGATCCACTAGCACCGGTCTAAACCTGTTCACTTTATGAGCCACATTGCATAAGCTGATTGGCCTTAGGTCCTTGAAGTGGAGAGGGTCCTCCACCATCGAAGTGAGGACAATCAAGGACTCCAAGAGTTTGGGATCATCCTTGCCGTTCTGAAAAGCCTCTGCCACCATACGATAGAGATCATCACCCACTATGGGCCAATTTTTTTATAGAAGAATGTCTGGAAGCCATCCTCCCTGCATGGACATGACCGCACGCCTCACCTCATCAAAGGACATGGGAAGAGCCAAGGTTTCCCGATCAGCCACAAAGATGGAAGGTGTTCTGTTACTCCCTCCGTTCCTATTTAACTGTCCATGAAGAGAAGAAACACACATATTAAGGAATGCAATTAATTTTGTTACTTTTCATAAAAGTATTATTTAATTTCCTATTTCACCCTTTAAAAGGTATATTATCTTTCCTCATTTATTGTTCCTACAAGGGTATTTCTTGGAAAAACATCATTTAATGCTCTCTTGAAACTCTAAGTGGACAAATAGATATAAAGGAACAAATTTTTTTCTTCAAAGTGGACAGTTAATAAGGAATAGAGGGAGTATCCAAGATGTTGTTTCTGCCAACCTGCGTATCAATAGAAAAAAGGTTAGTGAAATTTTTTTGTGCCTCCTCCTGAAGCTCCTCCCAACCCGTACACCACGAGTTATCACTGATGAACTTCCCATGAATTTTATTCCTTTTACGTCGGACCATTGTTTGGGTATGGAAGAATTTAGTGTTGCAGCCCCAAATTTAACTCACATCGCTCTAGTTTTTTGGACCACCTTAGCTCTTCCTACATGAGAATATGCTTATACTCCTCCTTAAGGATTTTTCCAGTCGTAGGATGGACTCAATTTCCCCCATTCCAATTCTTGTTGTATGCCTTGCAAACGTCGTTCAACTCGCCTCTTCCTCCTATGTATACTCTCAAAGATCTCCTTGTTGAAATCTAGAACCACATCCTTCATGTTCACGAGTTTCCCCACCAATGTGTCAGGCGGTTTATTTCAAGAAGTGTGTACCAAAGGTTCGAGCGTAGGATGAGTTTCCCAAGTTGCATGGAAGCGTAATAGACGTGCACTTTGCTCACCTGTATCAACATCACAATGTACCAGTAGTGGGCAATGATCGGAATAAACTCGTGATAGATGCTCAGCGTAGGCTTCAGCGAAGAAGTGTCTCCAAGCCAAATCACCTGATGTTATGTCCAATCTCTTTGTAATTACCCTCCTTTCATTATGGTGTCTATCCCACATGAATTTTTTCCATGTTGCCTCAGGTTAAGAAAGTCATTTCTCCATCATGTTAAGCATACGCCAAGCTCATGCTCTTGCATAAACAACTTAGCACACCCAATTATGTGCACCGCAACAAATAGCCGCCGAGACAACCAGAGGGTGAACATCCACTAATTGTATTCTAAAGTTTCTAGCAATAGTGATCAATATCTAAATACCTCCATTGTGTCCTTCCTCGAAAGCGCTATATATTTCTTAACTCATTCCCGAATGATGCCATTCCGTCAAAATGACAATGAGTCTTCGCAACTGCAAAGATTGAAGGTCGTGATCCTTGTGTCGAAAAATACTCCTATTATGCTCGTACGCTCAATGCTTTATTTATGTCCCGGTTGATCCTGATTCGACATTAGAAGTATTAAACGTTAAAACGAGGTTGTGGGAGAGCTATACAGACGTCGTGTTGCTAGGCGAAGCGCTGGTGCAAGAATAATGTTCCTTTCACACCTCTCTTTGAGGTGGAGAGAGGTGGAATGCGAAGAGAGATATGAAGAAAAGAAAAAGTAAGAGAGATAAAGTACGAGATGTGATAGATGATAAAAAAGAAATAGAAATAAAAAAATGTGAAAATAAAGTGTTTAAAAAATGAGATGTGCATATATCATTATTGAAAAAAAAAATATACCAGGTTAATAGGTTATGGATATAGCCAACGTCGTTCTCACCCATATAGCTTCATGTCCAAGTTCTATAAAATACATTCATTGTATGTAAAATATGTTGACGAAAGTGTGCACAAAACTAGAATCAAGTCAAATCCAATTGAATAAAAAATAATCAAAATCGATCTCAAACCCATAAAAAAAATTATGTACAATACGTCAATACCAAATCAAATTGTCGTCCAAAGGGTTTTTATCATGAAAATAGTCTTTCAAATATTTAAATATCATTATTTTGCTAACCAAATTAATTCTCATTACAACAATCTATGTGTTGTTGAAAGGCTACTATCGGCTAATGTATAACACATAATTTTTCATAAAAACCTTAGGAACATTAATTTGATAACATTCTATTCTTTACATGTCTGAATTATAGAGTTTAACCCATAAAATTAATATAGATAAATGTCATATATTACGAAAAAAATATGAAAAATAAATAAAATTTTTGGTCTAATTTGTTGAAATAGTAAATAAATAAAAAGCGGAGTTTGTGATAAATTTTTAGTCATATAAAATGAGAAAGATTATATAGACATCATAAATAAATAAAAAGCTCTTGAAGATTTATATTTTGTCTACTTAACAAATTCGTTCATCTATTTTCTTTCCTCAGCCAAATAAAACAAATAACACCCCCACCTTTGTTGTTTTTCTATAAAGACAAACAGATGCTTAGTGCGCAAAATTTCATGGTTGTATGTCACCAAAAAATTTCTTGGTTGCAAAATGGACACAAAATTATACAGAAAACTGATGAACTAGATTTCAGACCCACAAAGGTATAACAGACAAAAACTAGACTCAAACAAAAGATTGTTACCAATTTGCCTTTTGAAGCTGGTGCGCATAAAATTATTTGCCTAATTCTGGGTTTGAGCTAAAACAAGTATTTACATTTATGCTTGTACACATAAGAAAATAAATTAAACTTCATACTGAAAATTTGAGGATATTCAATGTTGTTCTTATCCTACTCCATTTTCTTCCATTCTTTTTTTCTGATCTAATATTTTCCTCCAACTAAACCTGGATAACAGGACAAAGCAAAGAGAGAAACTTCAGATTTGCCATAATTATCTTTCATCAGCTTCTATGGAAAATAATTTAATTTCCCCTTCTCTCTCTTTCTCTCTCCCCTCTCTATACATCACCAAAATTATTGCCTAAAACAGAAGGGAAAAAAGGCTTTTCCATCTTGCATAGGAAACCCCATTTTGATTAATTAACACTAATCACGTTCTCTAATCCACTTAATTAAGAATCAACCCTGCTAATCCCCATTCGCTTCACCGCCACGTTCCTGAACCCATCAACACCCTGAAAACACACCCCATTCTGCTGCTGCTCCATGTAACTCCTCACCTCCTTCCTTATCATCTCATGCATCACCGCCATCAACTCCGAGCTGAAATTACCCGCACCAAACACACCCTCCTGCGCCGCCGTCACCTGAGCCGGCACCACCGTTACCGGCGCAGGACAAATCGGAGCAGCCATCACCGGCGCCGCTCGATTCGTCACCTCAGCAGAGTCCACCCCGGGGAGAGACAGCGACAGCGAAGTAGGAGGTCCGTCGTCATCCTCACACGACGACGCCGTTTCAACATACGGCCGAACCGGCACCGGACGGAACACGTGCGAGGGTGAAACCGCCACGTGACAGCCAGAATCACTCACGTCAGACCAGGCAGGACTTCCCGGTAACCCGGCGCTAGCGGATCGCTTGAGCGGCTGAGGACAGAAATCACCACCACCACCACCGGCGGCGAGATCGTCTGCAGCGAAGATAGACGAGCACTTCCGCTTAAGCGTCGAGTTCCAGTGGTTCTTGATGGCGTTATCAGTCCGGCCAGAAAGTAAGCGAGCGATGGTGGCCCACTTATTCCCGAACCGAGCGTGCGCCCTGATAATGGTATCATCCTCCTCCGGAGTGAAGGCGCGGTGCTCAACCTGCGGTGAGAGCTGGTTGCACCACCGCAGCCTGCACGATTTCCCAGATCGGCCCGGAATCGATTTACTGATCAAGGACCAGTTTCTCGGTCCGTGCCTCTCCACCAATTTCTGAAGCGCTTCATCTTCCTCTGGGCTCCATGGACCCTTGATCCGATCCATTTCCTTTCGGGTCATAGCCATCACGCTATAGGTGTGTTGTACAATTTTCTTGTATGATTTTTTCTGTTGTTGTTGTTGTTGGTGTGAGGTTAGGGTGTTTAATTTGGAAGTGTGGGTGTGAGAATTTGAGATATTGAGAGAGAGCGTGGTTGGGTGTTTCTTATATGTGTGAGGGATAAGGGGAGAGGGAAACGGCTGAGGAGGTTAGTGGTTTTGGTGGTTTCTGCGTCGGTCAGGGTTCATTTGATACCGCTTGTTCCTGGGAAGCGGTTGCTTTCGGATTTTGGGATACAGCTGTATTTGGACACGCGTCATGTTTTCCATGCTTCCCTTTGCGCAACTCAGCACTCCTCTTTCATTTCATTTTAACTAACATATTAACATTATTATCATGTATCTATTCTACCACCACATTTTAAATAAATTCTAAAAATATCTCTATTAAATATGTAATAAGAATTAAAATCAAATTTAAAACATCAAAAAATATGTTATAGGACTTTATTAAAAAAATTAATGTTTTTTTATTTGAACTTTTGAAATTATCCCTTTATAGTACCACGTTTGCTGTGGCACACAACGCTCCAATGAATTTATGGCCTCTAGTTTTGAAATTTACTTCTAGAAGAATTTTATGGTTTGAAGGAAAAAAACAGTTAATATTATTATTTGAAGTGATGATGAGATTATATTTTCAGTAAGACTACTAACGTAACAGAATTGGTAAGTGCTTGCTTTTTCAGTTAGCTTTTATTGCAACAGATTAGTATAAATTTCCTCTCACGTTACTACTGCGTTAGTTATATTCAAAAATCAAAATATTTTAAATGTCTTAAACTTTTTTTTGGTTACAAAATGTCTTAAACATTAAAATTTACATAATATTAATTATTCAACGTGGTAAATAATTGAGGCATTTGTGTGGTGATAGGGGAAGTGGAAGTGAATGTAACAGTTCTGGAAGCTAATGGGGACAAAGTGAAGAAGCTAAGATCCAGAATTTTGAGTTTAAAATTTAAAATATAGCTAGTAGCATTCAAATAAATAAAGCAAAAGATAGAACAAAAAAAAAAAGAGTGTGAGAGAGATAACGATGATAACGGTTGGGTGATGATGGATGAGGTTCCTTACTTGCATGAGTTTGACTGAGACTATTCCAGGCTGTAGAGCATTTCGTGTGGGATATTTTAATTTTTATTTTATTTTAAGAAAGTTTGGTCCTTATTGGAAAAAAAATAAAAATATGTGGAGGGCCCACCAATATGTTGAGGTGGCGCAAAACGACAAGATCGGTCGCCGAATCGGAGCGCGAATCATTACTGCTATCCTGTCAGTCCAGCCTGTATTCTTTACCTGCCTCTATCCTCTTCCTCCACACACACCTGTCGGTCACTTCCTCCTCACCTTCCTCTCATCTTCCTCAATCCTCCTTATTTACCATTCTATATATATGCACTCCAATTATTTAATTGTCTTTGTCTAACTATCTTAGACTAGATTGAGTGAGTGAAAAAAAAAAATTAGTTATGAAAATAAAAATTTAACACATCAATCAAACATGTAATACTTAAAGCTATGTAAACATGAAAACGGGATGAGTCAGGTTGGATTTGGCTCTCTCCATCCTCGCCCCACCCTCACCTCACCAAAATGATGAGGTGGATTTGAGTAGGATGAGTCGATATTATGATAGTTAACATTTCTTCACCCATGGCTCTTGAAAATGCTTTCACTCAACGAAGATTTATAGTTTCTTTCACGTTTGAAGTATTGGAATGTGTGATCTCGAATGTAAATGTCACAAATAGATTTATGAACTGGAAAATCAAACACATAATTTGGATCAATTTGATTGTCATGCCTATTTGAAGAGCCTATCCAAAAAAAAATGCCTATTTGAAGAAGAAGATTGATTGCTAACTACACTACTTTCAAAATTGATCTTGGATTTAGTTTTTTTCCCTAAACCAAATCAAAGCAACTTTCCCTAAACCAAATCAAAGCAACTTTCCTATCAAAGTTAAGATCAAAGCTGGGAACTCCATGGATTTGGGTTTGATTGTCAAGCAACTTGAATCCACTATCCATTACTCCAATTATTTAATGACTACTACTGCTACTCAGTTATAATAATATCAATAGGGAATGTATAATTAAAGCTATTAAGGTTAGACTACCCACAATGGTGTTGAATGTGGGTAGTTTAATGTTGAAAGTGGGGTTTAATGGTGTTGAAAGTGAGTGTTGAAAGTTGGAGGGAGGAGAGAGGTGTTGAAA
The DNA here is from genome assembly GCF_012489685.1 of Lotus japonicus. Lineage (NCBI taxonomy): Eukaryota > Viridiplantae > Streptophyta > Magnoliopsida > Fabales > Fabaceae > Lotus > Lotus japonicus. The sequence continues at coordinate 13,652,321 of NC_080044.1, forward strand.
ATTTTCAACACTTGTGAAACCTGCAGCATGGGACACGTGGCACGGCCTGGCTGGTGACCGCCAGGCGCGTGCCACACACGCGCGGACAAGGCGCGTTATGGGCAGGGCGTGGCAGCAGGCGGGTCCCAGGCGGACCGGTGGTGGGACGCGTGGCACGCGTCGGTTGGGCACCGTGCGTGCCACGCGTCAGAGGAGAGAGAGACGGTCTGATGAGTGACGCGTGTCACGCGTTGATTGGTCCGGGCGATTTTCTTTTATCCTAATATTTCCAACTCAATTATTTCATTTAAAAAAAATTTTAAAAAATATAAAAAATTTACCAAAATTCATGATTTTTTTTTCTCTATAAATAGAGACTTGGTTCGTTTGATTTGGACACAGAAAAAAAAACCAAGTTTTCCATCATCTTATTCATCTTAATCTTTCTACTATCCCCTTTGTTAAGTGTTTTAATTTAATTTACGTTAAAAAAATATTACGTTAATTTAATTTAATTTAAATAAATAAAAAAAACATTAAATTAAATTAAATCGATAATAGTTTGTTTAATTTAATTTTTATCGTAAATTTTAATTTTATGAAATCATAAAAAGAAAAATATAAAATTAAATCAAAATATGAAATAAAAGTGGTGGGGTAAGGGGTAGGGTGTTGAATGAAAAACCATTGGAGTGGGTAAAAGTTGAATGAAGTGTTGAACTGGAGAGAGAAGGTGATGTGGAGTGTTGGGAAGAGAAAAAGTGAAGTGTTGAAGGTGTTAAATGTTGAAACCATTGTGGATAGTCTTATAGAGAAAGTGCGAGCTAGAAAGTTGTCGGGTAGGATGGGGGTAAGGTATTCACTATTCAAATGCCAAATATATGATCTAACAGATCCGTATCCAATCCCTTTCTGTTAATTGTACCTCCTACCTACTACCAACTGTTCCTGTCTCCATGCACCGTAATAGTATTATTTTCTTTCATCTTTGTTTAGTATTGTATATGTATTTCATTCATATTCATTCTTAATCCATTTTTAATTCAAAACAATTAAATTGGCATCCCCATACATCAACAATCGCAGATACTCAACCAAATATGCTGTCCATATTCTGATATAACTATTGTAATTAACAATTCAAGAGCTATGTCAATATACAATGAATGCAATAATTATCGGATTATAAGCGTAATTAACACAGCATCTGTCTGTCGCTGGAGCATGGCTTCCAGCAAACTAGATAGCATAAATCGAACATGTCAGAAAATATGTCTCTTTAGGCCAAAATAACAACTTAATTAATTATTGATAATGTTTTGATTGGGATGAAGGCTTTTCACTATATGAAAAAAAAAATGGTAAGAAAAGTTGGATGGACTTAAAGCTTTAGTCTTTCTTTCCGAGATGAAAGATTCCTAAAATAAATCTCACTTATATGTCTTTTTTTTTAGATGAAATATCGTGTTCCTTAGATGGATCGCTTATATGTCTTTAGCCAAGATGAACAATTGTGCTCCTTGGATCGCTTATATATCTCTCAAGCCAAGATGAAAGATTGTGTTCCTTAGATGCATGACTTGTATGTCTTTCTTTTGGAAGATCGTCTTGACAAGATTAAGATTGAGTCTCTAAGCGAGCGATTAAAAGTGATTCTTTGCAGACTATCATGGACAAGGCTCAAACGGATTTCTTGTGATCTGGGTCGAGACTTATCATCTTTCATACTTTGGGAAGTCATTATAACGAGGCTAAAGCCAAGCCTTCGTGATTGTACCCATTTCTTTACTGATTATCATGTACAAGAATTATTGTTGAATCTTACAATCCTAAAATTCAAAGAAATTTGAATACAATTTGCTAGAAGTAAAATAGGCATATCTTTTTAAACGTCAAGTTTTGATTTCTGAAAAATTGTTAATGAGCGTCTTCCACACCTCTCCTGTCATTTAATCAACCCTTTCAGCAAATCCATAGGTCATCTTTGTCAGATCTCACCCGACCAACCTTTCATTCTTGTTGTAGCCACTCATCTTTGTCACTTGCCATGAAGATCGCAAATAAAAAACTCTAGTTGTGGAGTTTCTTGACTCAAATTGATAATCTCGTGACCTTTCCTTTGCGTTCGAAATTGATTACACAACTTGTTCCCACATGCGTCACCAATTTTTTTTCTAAAATCTGAGCTAGTAGATACTCATGATCTTTAGTGGTGGTGCATTGTCCTGGATGAGTTCTCGGACACAGTGGTGTGATGTTGGCACGGTTGGGGAAGTACTTGTAAAGGTATTCTGATGTTCAAGTCGGTATGACAGCATAGAAAGAAGCTCAAAGTCATAAAGGATCAATGAGTTAGCAAAAGAAGTAACACTTATGGAAATAAACTATCAAACATGTATTTATAGACATGGTTATAGTCATATATGAGGCGTTGGCTCTTGATGAGGTCTTTATGTAAGACTTATGAGATGATGGTTTCTCGTAGACAACTTTACAATTGTATTATGCACTAGCAGCACTACAGACCTAATTTTGTTCGACTAATGGTTGAACGAGATGAGGCTCCCTTTTGGTTATCTCGACTAGCCAACACAGTGTTCACTTAGTTGTAGAACCTCTGACCGCCACGGATGATGTTCGATTTAGTAACCTTTTGGGCCAATCGGAACAACAGGGAGGGAAAGGGGTGAGGAAGAGACAAGGGAGGAAGGTAAGCTTTCCCAAATTTTAAATTTAAAAAAATAAAAATAAACTCCTTAGTTCGAAGGAACTTTACAAAATAATAAAAATATGGTCTTTGAGGATTTTCAAAACTTCCTCAAAGTCTTCCCCTTTTTTAAATCTTCCAAATAAGGCAAGAACATCTCATAAATCTCTCATTTCTTTTCTCTTTCCTCCAAAACTTAACTCACACATACACTAAGAAAAATAATATAAAAACAAACAATTTCCGTTAAACATCACCTTCACAGGCTTCAACTCAAAATTAATTTTACATGTAGATGAAGGAACATCAAGACACTTCATATATTACTCCCTCCGTCCCTAATTATAAGCTAACATTGAGACTTTTTTTGTGTCACTAAATATAAGCTAACCTTGCAAAAGTTAATATTTTTTTCCATATTCACCCTTGCATTTATTGGTAGTGGAGCACCACCATTAGTAGTACAATGATGAAAAAGTGTTATCATAAATAGGGGTAAACATAGAAAGTTGTACATTTTTTTTGAAAACCAATGCATCAATTAAGGCTTTCTTAATAAGTGTGATTTTTACAACTTTAGCTTATAATTAGGGACGGAGGGAGTATTATATTAGATATTTAGATGAAGGGAGCGGTAGAGTCAGCAGTGGAGAGCAGAAAGCGATGTGTATAATTACAGAAACCATCATTTTGAAATGGCATTTTGCAGCTGTATTCAGTGAAGGGAAACCATGATGATAGTAATGCTTTATCAGATGGATTTTTCATAAAAGCAATTTTCCCATCGGCATAGCATTTCCCAAAACAAGTAAAGAGATACGGAGAATTGTACTTTGTAACTATTGAAACCGTTGAGCAGGGACAGCTGTAATGTAATTATTGAGTGTACAATCTGATTCACTCTCTTTTTTCTTAAAAAAGAATAAAGCTAGCTATTAGTAAGATCTTTGAAGATCAATTCATTTATTCTTTCGTTTATTATTTAATGTTTATTTAGTTTAGGAGAAAAAGAGTGAAAGAGAAAAAAGAAAAGATGAATATATACTAAAAAATGGTGAGAAATATAGTTGATTTTATAGGTGATTTATCGAATTAATATCATAGAAATATAAGAGAATGAATGAATGAGTTGAATCTTCTCTTTGATTGAATAAATGAAGGAAAAATTGTGTTTTTTTAGGATGAAAAGGAAAGATAGAGTTATTTTTACCTAAAAGACATTTTTATCCACAAATCAATAAATATTTAATTTTTTTCACAATAATTGAAGAGTGGTGAAAGACAAAATTAGAAATTTTTAATTAATAAACTGCTTTAACTTTCTTCGCATATTGGCGAAGACCAATAAAAGCTGGGAGGTTCCACAGTCTATTTCTCTCTTCAGCTACATGTGTGCAGAACCAAACATAAGAGGACTTAGGGTCTGTTTGTTTACTGTTTTCAAAACAGTTTTCAGTTTTTAAAAACTGGAAACCTGTTTGGTACGACCTGTTTTCGAAAACTGTTTTTTAAAACAGTTCTCATTTTCAGTTTTTAAAACTAAAAAACCAAAACAGGTAAAAGATGTTTTCAGTTTCAGTTTTTAGTTTTCAGATATCAGTTTTCTAAATGTTCGAAAACATGTCATTCAAACTATTTTCTTCTTCTGAAAACTGTTTTTAAAAATTGTTTCTGAAAACTGTTTTAAAAACTGAAAACTAAAACTGCTATGAAACAGGCCCTTAATCTCTCATGTCTCTCTCTCCGCAATACCTCTCTTGCTCAATTTCCTCTAACAAATAGAGGCTTAGTGTATGTATAAATACATGATAGAAAATTCAACGCATAAAATCAACATTCCTTTAGTTGATTTTAGCTAAAATAATGTATGTCCATCATTATAAAATCAACCTGCATTTAGTCATATAAAAGTATATCATTTTATTTCTCAAGTTATCTCACACCCAATAATAATGAGATTAATCTCCTCAAGACATAAAGAATATCACTTCTTTTACAGTAAAAAAGAGCATAAAGAATATATTTCATGAAAAATATGTAGTTTTAATTAATTAATGTGATATATATATATATATATATATTTAAAAGAGTAAAGTACATTCACCTCTCTCAAAGTTTGTAAGAATTACACTTCACCTCATTCTTATCTAAAATCTACATCTCACCCCATTTTTTATATTGATACAAATTTAGTGACGAAAAAATATTCTTCATCACAGAGAGAGAGAGATACTTTTATGTAAAATCACATTTTTGTCAAAAGAAATATAAATATGTACAAATAAATATGATAATGATATATGGGTAAAAATAGAAAAGTATGATAAAAAAATAAAAAAAATAAAAAACAAATAATTGTAAGCTCTTCAATTTGGAGAGATTGCTAAAAGTGTTATCATACTCTAAACTCTCTCTTCACCAATAGTGTTCATCACCAAACAAAGGTGGATTGAAAGAATTGTTATGGGAGTCGACAAAAACGACGAACCCTTCATGACTGACTGAGGACGATTACCTCATTAGTTCACGTTCCAATACCTTAGTGGACCAGAACTAGGGGATTACTGTTCTGGGAGACGACGAATGACACGACTACCCCCCCCCCCCCTTTATATCTAAAGGGACGACCACCTCGTCGTGTCCAATGTCGCCACCTCAATAAACTAGAGCCAAGGGACCACCCTAGTTCGACCCGGCCAAGGGTATGCCCCGCTTAGAGTACCCACTACCCGACCACCATCCAGGACGGGGACATAGGGTACTCGCTACACGACCACCATTCAGGATGGGTACATCGAACGCTACCACCAGACCACCGTTCCTGGACGAGCTGGTCATTGAAAGACCGGTGGAGCCACGAGCCGCTCACCACGGGCTAAGAAGAGATCAGCTTAACTATCACATCATAACTCTACACCCTATTGCTAAAGGCTAGAATCAAGGCTCGAGGCATAGCCACTAGTTACTAGGTACCCTGGCTGTAGGATCTCTGGGACCTGCAGAAGCTGCAGACAGATCCAACGACAAAGAACCCCCATAGGCCCTAGGTTCTCATAACCTCTCCTGAGGACTATCCTAGCTCCTGAATCTCATATAAAAGGCCCCTTACAACAGGGGCCAAGATAACTTCTCTTTTCTCTCAGCTTCTACACTTAAGCTTTTTCTACAATCACAACCCGAATTAACTTAGGCATCGGAGTGACTTGCAGAACCCCCTCCTGGGCTCACCTTCACAGTACAAGGCCACCACTCTCCTACCGTCTGCTCGAGCTCCTACCTCTCCCTCTTCGTCATTGACAGGCATCTTCCGCTCCCCTCCCCTCCTAGCCCTTCCTGGGTAGGCTTCATTGGATCTCCCCCGATCAAGAATGAATTTAATTAGTGTATAAGTAAGAATGAATTTTTATCTCAATTTTTTTACTAGAACTATTTTTACAAGTTTTTAATTAGTATCCACACTTTAGCGTTAAATTTAAAAGCCCAATCTCTTCAATTCATATCCACACTTTAGCGTTTGACCAAACAAAAAAAATAGGCTTAATATATTAGAAGACCCCTGAAATTGTAAAGGGAATCAATCCCAGTCCTTGTAAAATTTTCGCATCAAATTGGGTCCCTAATAAATTTTTTTTAATTCAATTAAGGACAAAGTGTGTCTGATGCTGAAGTGGCTAAATTTTAACAGACATGGCATTTCCATGTGGCTTTTATATTTATTTTTTAAAACCTAATAATTCCAACACATTAAAAATAAACTTAATCTTAATTAAAAAAAACCAAAACCCCAACAACAAACACAGAAAAGCTTCCAGCTCTGGAAAATTCAGACCGGCCCAACATTCTCATTGACATGAACATAAAAAACCAAAGATAATGATGGACTGAAGATACCCAGTAAACGGAAATGGACTAATACAGCAGTAAAAGCTTCAAAGTTCCAATTTTTATTCTTTAATTACAAGAATAATGATGGGATGAACAAGTAATGAAATTTGAAGACCTGAAAGTGAAATGAAGCAAAAGAAGGGATTCCCAAAAGAAGCTAGCTTTTTAATAATCAACGAATACCCATTTACCCAAACTGCAAGATCTGAATGCAGAATTAGTAACTAACCTATTAATCTCGTAATCGTTCCAGATGAGGAATCAAGCACAAAGAGGAGTCACTGATGAGGAATGAATTTCTGGGTTTTGGGAAAAGAAGAAAAGCAAAACAAGGGGGGAAAGAGAGGGGGAATCGATGAGCACCGTTCGGGAGCAGCGTTAGAAGAAAACGCAGCGGAGGGGAGAGGCACGAGACAGGATCTGAACGACGACGAAGAGGTATTGCTCTGTTTCGACGCGGTGGCGCGGTGGAGGAAAGAGGGCATAGTGGCAGAACGCGTTACTCTTGTAGCTTTCCTTAACCTTCTTCCCCTCGCATCCCACTTCTTCTACTGGAAACTCAGATCTGAAAAAAAGCTTCACTTTTGTTTTCTTAGCTTTGAGTTTAGTATCAAACAATGACCAAATCTGAAGCTTAGTTTAAGGGTCGATGGTTCCACATTAGCTCATCATGTTCTCCATCAGATCTTCTATGTTTTGTTTGAATTTCCACCAAGCACGTCGTGTGGTGGTAGATCTATGAGAAAGATGATACCCATTAGATTAGTTTTTTTTTTTAATTAAGATTAAGTTTTTTTTTAATGTGTTGGAATTATTAGGTTTTAGAAGATAAATATAAAAGTCACGTGGAAATGTCATGTTTGTTAAAATTTAGCCACTTCAGCATTTGGAAATAAAATAAAATGAAAATATTAATTGGTATTTAAAAAAAAATTTATAAAAGCCATGTGGAAAAAAAAAATTAAGACACATCAGCGGCTCACACACTTTGGCCTTAATTGAATTAAAAAAATTTCTTAAGGGCCCAATTTGATGCAAAATTTTTACAGGTCCAGGAACTGATTCCCTTTATAATTCCAGGGGCCTTCTGATGTATTAAGCCAAAAAAATATCCACACTTCAGCGATCACGTGGGCAAGGGCTTTCCTCACGTGCTCGTCCGTCTCTCAAAGGAAACACACGTGGCACTTGCTTCCCTTTAAGCGGCAAAGAGGAAACCTTGGTACTGGTGTCAAATGACCGAAGTGCCCACGGCGATGGTGTGTTTTTATTTAAGGCCGTTGAATCTTGAATCTAAGGACGTGTTGTCGATTCATGTTTGTCTTGGTTTTATTGGAAAACAAAACGGTCAAATACCGGACAAGGAGGAGGTACGGAAGAAGGTGAATAATTTCACTTCATCGTTAGCTTGCGTCACGTGTGGCCAATGTCCCTTATGACTCATCCCTTTTCACGGTTGCTGAGTTGCCCTCCATGCACATGCACTCAAAGGATTTTGTTCTTCTAAATAAATACTCCATCGATTTTTATGGCTTTTTTTATTCAACTTTGAAATAAGTACTAAATTAGTGTTAGCACAATTGGAATTTTTAAAAAAAAATAGCACAACTTCCTAATATATTTGCGAGATTTGATATTTTGATTGAGACTAGACAATGTTTATCTCATACATATTAGCGTAATTTAGTTGCAGATACTTTGACAAAACAAGTTTTTTGGGAGAATATCTCAATTCGTGTTAGAAAGTTCCCATCTTCTAATTTAATTTTTCTAATTTTTTTTGTCATTATTTAGTTTTGTAGTATGTTTTTTGTTTACTATGTTGTATCTAGAAAAACATAATGATAGTATTAAATTTTTAATTCATATCTAAACTAATTTATGTAGCCCGCCAGGGATGAGAGTGAATCTTAAAAAATCTAGGATGTTTTGTTCGGAGAATGTTAATCATAATAGAGTGCAATAGTTTTGAGATATTCTTGGTATCAATAGGGCAAGCAATTTAGAGAAATATAATGGGATTCATTTGCTAAAAGGTCGTGTGGAGAGTATAATATAATGGTCGACACTCTAGCCCGAGTTCCAACGATAGCAGGATCTCCTCTTCGAATTTGGAGACTTCCTCCTTCTAGTGTCATTATTGTGTTAAGATGTTTTAATCTAGTTTTTTGTTGTCTTTTCTTTCTACATGTAAAGAAAAAATGTAACAAATATCATGTTAAGACTAAATTTAAATGTATATTATTTTATATAATATATTAAATTGATAAAATATACCTTAATATCTAAATATGAAAGATATCCATTTTAGTTTAAATCTAATTTGTTCAAAATTTTTAAATCTAGTTATATTTTAAATAGTTATTATAATTAATTTTGTAATTTTTTTTAAAGATAATTTTATCATCCATTCCATTCCAGTAGTTAAAATAATAGTTTTAAATAGAAATAAAAAACTACCTACATTTGGTACATCCGTTATTTGATGAGAAAAAAATGTGATTCTTCCATTATACTTTTTCATCTCATTTTTACTTTTCTTTTTATCTATTACACAATATTGATCTCTTATGTTTCGACACCTCTCTTGATGCAGTGCGTTTTAACTTTTAAGTATGGATCTAGAAATACACATAGTAACAATCAAGCTGTCAAGAACATGATTTCCAGGTTCTACTGGGGTGGAGACGCCTCCAAGCGTGGTATTCACTGGGTTAAATGGAAAATTATGTGTCAGCCCAAACATGTTGGGGTCTTGGCTTTAGGGATTTCAAATCCTTTAATTTGGCCCTTGTGGCTAAGAACTGGTGGCGTATTTACAATTACCCTGATTCCCTTCTTGGTAAGGTGTTCAAAAGTGTCTATTTCTCCTCTGTTAGGATGGAGTGTGCTAAGAAAGGGTATAGACCAAGCTATGCATGGAGTAGCATATTAAAAACATCATCAATGATCCAAAAGGGTAGTTGTTGGAGGATTGGGGATGGATCCCGGGTTCGAATTTGGGAGGATAATTGGCTTGCTAATGGTCCTCCAGTGAATTTTAGACAAGATGTGGTTTATGAGCTTGGCCTAGCCAAGGTTGCAGATATCATGCTCCCAGGTAACGGTGGTTGGAATGTTCCTTTGATTGAGTGGACTTTTTGCCCAGCTACAGTTGCTCGGATTATGTCTGTCTCTCTCCCTCGCCAGCCTGAGTCAGATCACGGTTTATATTCAGTTAAAACAGGTTATGAGTTTCTTCAAGAGGTGGTAGCCCAGGATTCTCCCTCGACTTCTCTCTCCCGTGGGCTTGATCAAACACTTTGGAAGCGGTTTTGGAAAGCACCTTCTATGCCCAGGGTTAGGGAGGTATCTTGGCGTGTGTGTACAGGTGCCCTTCCTGTGCGAACGAAGCTCTGCCAAAGAGGTGTGGATGTTGATTCAAGCTGCCCGTTGTGCGGTCTTGAGGAGGAAACAGTTGACCATCTGTTTCTTGGGTGCAATATCACTCGAGGTTGCTGGTTTGCAAGTCCCATGGGTGTTCGCGTGGATCTAGGCTTGACGATGGTGGATTTCTTGACTATGGTGATCCGGGACATGGATCTTGAGGTGGTGGCAAGCGTGCAACGTCTTTTGTTTGCTATTTGGGAGGCTAGGAACAAGTTTATTTTTGAGGAAAAAATGTTTTTCATTGCGGGGGTACTGGATCGTGCAGCTAGCTTGGTAAGCCAATCAACTCTATCTTTCACTCTGGCTACATCACATGAGAGGGGCAACTTGAAGAGGTGGCGGAGACCGGCAGAGAACGTGGTCAAAGTGAACGTGGACGCAGCCGTTGGACAGGACAAGTTTGCGGGTTTTGGTCTTGTTGCTAGAGACCATGCAGGTGAGGTTCTCGCAGCTGCAGCAAAGTACCCCACTATGGTGCTTTCTCCTACAGTAGCGGAGGCCCTCAGCTTGCGGTGGGCCATGGATTTGGCTATTCAGCTAGGGTTCAGGAGAGTGCAGTTTGAGACTGATTGCTTGCTCTTACAATAGGCTTGGAAGAAAGTTTCTGGAAACTCTTATTTATTTTCCATTATTAAGGATTGTCATAAGTTAGTGGTGTTTTTTGATCATGTTGATCTTACTTTTGTGTGTAGGGAAGGAAACTTTGTGCTGACTACCTTGCTAGGAACGTCTCTTCTTACCCAGACTATGTTGGGATTGAGGAGGGGACTCCGGGGTTGTCTAGTCTTTTAAGGGATGATGTATTGGCATCTATGCCAAATTCGATTTGATTTAATATTATTTGGTTGTTGATTTAAAAAAAAAAAAACTGTCAAGAAAAAAAAGGAGACACAAATAAATAAAAAGTTAATGCTTTTTTCTTTGGTCAATAAAGGTTGTGATTTCAATTGATTTTTGTATACTTTTTTTCAAAGAGATTTTTGTATACTCCAATTTTGTATCCTGTTAATTGACATCAAAATCAAACAGTCACCCGTCCCATTCAAGATCCATCCGCATCCTTATCCAATTGTGACGACTATTTTTTTTTTCTTTTAAAAATTAAAGTCACGTGAAAAACATTTGTTAATGAGTGATGATATGAAATAACTTTTTAAATGCCAGATAGGTTAGTAAAATCATTAATCAATTACAAAGTATTTGACTTATTTTTACTTTTGGTCCCTTCATTTTTATCATAAATTCATTTAGTCCCCAAACACTTTTTTGAGTTGGTCTCCAACTTTTCAATTATTGCAAATCAAACCTCTCTTTCCTACAAAATTCTTCAAAAGTGTAACAAAATTTCATTCATTTTTTTAACTTTTAAAGTTGACATTTGTCCCTAATTATAAGATATTTAAAGACATACTTGGTGTCTCTTTATATAAGACGCTTTAAGATTCTAGAGATGTTTATCATCTTTTTCCATGTATCCCTTGTGTATTTATCTTTTATAGACTATTCTTAGAGAAGACATGTTTGGTTTGTGTCGGTCTTAGGCCTTAAGTGGAATGTTATACCGCCTTAGTCTTTTATGTGGTGGGTGTCTAATTAATATCATCCTACATCTTAAGAGGTTGCGAAATTGGAGTGCTATTTGTTAACATATATGGTGCGTGAGAAACTTGCTCTACTTTGAAGAAAAACACACATATGCTGCTGATTCAGTTGCATCTTTGGTTGTGCGTGAGGTGCATAAGTTTCAAATTTCTTGTGTGGATCGGTCTCACCCTAAGCTGGGCGGCTTAACTTGCACAGGAAGGAACTAGCGTCCCAGGCAGGTCCACCTCTTAAGATTTAGACAGAATCCTATCGAGTTGGGCTAGTCTTAACTAAAGGCCCTTAAGCTGTTGTAAGACCCATTTTGCAATATACTCATGGTTATGGTCCTTGCCCCTCTATAAATTAAAAGACAAGACCTCAATCATAATAAATTATGTTCTCTCTTAAGCTCAACAATGGCTGCACGTACAAAACCCTAGATCTATGACCTCCATGTTCATGTAAGAACGTTGTGCAACTCGGGTTGAATATGCTCTTCATCTTCCTAATGTAGCACGGTGGACTTAGAGGCTCCAATATTAATTTTATGTTATGAAATTAAGCACTGATGCAACGAAGGAAGATTTAGGTTAGGGATAAGGTGTTGTTATCAAAGGTTCATGGTAATTAATGTGTTTGTTGCTGTTGTTTCACAAGACAGAACTGACCTAAGTGTTGATTATGCGGAGGTTGTGGCTGTGAGAAAAAGTCCAAGATTGGCTATTAACTTGTGTGTTTTATCTCACATTTTACTTTTATTTTAATTCTTAAATAAAATTACTTACGTATCATATCAACTTAATTAATAGGCACACAATTAAAGTGTTCCTTGATTCATAAAATTTTCTTAATATCTTGTTAATTAAATTAATCTCATCTTGAATATTTATGTTAAGTTATATATCTATATTTAATTAAATTATAAAATTAAATATCCACATAACATAAAATGAACAAACAATACCCGTGCATCTCTTAATTTAAGATTTGCCAAATCCTTGAAATTGAAACGTTGAAACTGATAGCTCAACTAATCAACATTGATATCAGGACAACACAACCCAACTCAAGAGAACCTCGGGCCCGCGCAACTGGATGATAGACCCTGTTTTGTTTCACTCAGTGACTAGTGAAGCATTTATGGACCACCACAGCTTCATGCCTTCATCGATCTTTTATGAAAACTTCTTAATATTCTAATATTAATATATTAAAGGATATAAGAAAACTTTATTTTAACGTAAAATATTGTAAGTATTTGACAAAATAATTTATATTCATAATTAATTTAGTAGTCAAATATAAATATAAAAACACTTTATGAATTTAATTTGTTTAACAACTAGTTATGGTACTTTATCAAACTAGACATGCATTATAAACTCTTAAACAACTGTGGAATGAAGGGAGTATACTTAGGATTAAAATTAGGAGAAATTGCATCAACCTCCCATCAGGTAATTTATCATTATTGCACACTGACTTTTCCTCTATAATTTAACAAGACGTTAACTATCCTTGTTTTATTGAGAACATTGCACTAACATTTCCTGAGATTTATTATCATTGCGTTAAAATTTATTATTAGGTAGTTGTTATTAACATCACCCCCTCTCATCTAATTCTATCTCCACTTTTACGTGCGTGAACCACGCACTTTCAAGTGCGTGTAGAAAAGGGAGGTGGAATTAGATGAGAGAGGGTGACATTAACAATTATACCTTATTATACTAAGAACTTCTTAGTCTTTTAACAATTACTTCCTAGTCTTTTAACCTTCCATTTTCATCTATCATTTAATAATACTAAGAACTTCTTAGTCTACAATATCTACATCTACTTAACGGGCTGTTTGAAAAGCACTATTCATAAGAGATATTTCATCTTGACCATTCATCTTCATTTTTATCCTACGGTAGAGATCTAACTTACTTCATCTGCTTTTGTCAGCATTATCTTTTGTAAACGTGCATATTCCTCATCACAAGGGAAATGAAATCCTGACCGTTGATTTCAACTGCTAATCTAAATGCTATTTTCAAAGTCCTGATTCCAGCTAAGAGCACTATTCATTGCACTATTCATGCCTCACTTTCCTCCTTCCCCGTGTTCATCTGTTCAATCAGCCGTACCACCTTCCATCACCACCAACTACACTGTAACACTGCCATGACTCTACTCTACTCCCATCATTCACTTTCTCATTGTTTGAGTTAATTGGAAGGTCAGAGGAGAAAGTAAGTAGAGGAAGCTTGCATCAACTAGAGTATAAAGCAGAATAGAAGGTGATGAGAAAGTAGAAGGAGAAGTAGAGGCAAACTTGCATCAACAAAAGGATAAAGCAGAAGGAGAAAGGGAGCGTCAAAGAGGTTAGCATTTAGCATACATCTTATAGCAATATTAATAAAAATCTAAACTTTACATAAAAAATCAAACTTTACAGTAAAAAATCGTTCTTATACACTGAATATTGATATTTACATGAGAAAAAAAAAATCCATCTTCAGAGGCTTGCAAGTCCAGTTTGGTTGACAGGGAGATGATCTGGAAGGGAGAGGAGAGAGATTCAGTGAGTGCAAATTTTAAAGAAACAAAATCAAGTAAAAATTTGATTTTTACTTACCTCAGAGCCTTAAATGTCAGATCCAGGTGCTTCTTCCCTCGGATTTTGGTGAAAAAATCGTTGCTTGGATAGCAACGAGCCTTGCATGCATCAAATCGTTTTAAAAATCTCTGATCCAGGTGCTTCTTGACTCGGTTTTGGAGAAAAATGAGGGTTTTCTATCGGCAGGGGGCGAAAGTTAGGGTTTTGGATCGGTTGGGGGCGAAAATGAGGAAGAAGAAGAATCGGGTTTGAAGAACAGTATAAGAAGAGGAAAATATAAGGGGAAGAAAAGGAAGGGAAGAGAGGATGAGGGGGAGAACGGGAAGATGAGAAGGAGAAAGGGAGGAAGAAGAAGAAGAAGAAGTGAGAAGAAGAGAGGAGAAGAGAGGAGGACGAAGACGTTTCAGAGAGAATGAGAGATGAGAGGTGGGTGGCTAGGGTTTTGGGGTGAGGAAGAGTGGAATGAACTTTATATAGTGGGTGACCTGCTGAGCAGGTCATCCAACTGTTGTTGACCGGTTCCAGACCGGTTTTGACCGGCTGGAGCCGGTTTTTTTAAAGTTTTGACCGATTTTCTCCTTTTTCCAGCATTTATTATTTTAAATATTAAGTAAAATTAATTTTGTATAAATACTCTTTAAATTAATTTTCACTTATTGCAGGTATTGAGACAGGAAATTTGATCAACCGTGAGACATTAAATTTGTGCGAGTATTTCGAAGGAAGCAAGCTTGGAAAATTTGGATCTCTAAACGACATGGGCTCACCATTTACAGGTTTGTGCTGTATTTTTTATTATTGAAGTATTAATTGCTTCTTCTTTTTTCTTTAGATGTTCTTATATTTGAATTTAGTTTTTTTGTAAGCATATTTGAATTTAGTACATAAGTTTGTTACTTTTTATAAATTCATTTTGCTGTAATTGATTACTTTCATATTAATCTTCTTTACCATTTTTATGTTGATCATATGTAAAAATTGTATAATTTACTTTTTATGGCTATGTTTGGTATGTTATTTTAGTTAACTTATAACTTTTTTTCACTAGCTTGAAACTAATTTGACTAGCTTAAAAGTTCTAGAAAATTTTCTTATAAAGGAGCTTATTCCAATAGCTGATAGGTTTTTTTAATAATGATTTAAGCTTAAAGTTTATTGTATTTTTTTACTATAATTTCTTTATAACAAATTATAATTATTTTTGTTTAAAATAATGACCATTCAAGTGTGAATATAAAATTTTATAAAAATTTTATTAATTTAGACAAATATAAGTTTATTTTATTAGATTATAATATTGATTTATTTGTGTTATTTTATTTAAGTTAGTAAAATTTAAAAGTACGACAATGAATAAAAAGTTAGTATTATATTTTTTTAGTGATTGTTTTATTTAAATTAAAAGAAAAAATTTAAAGCGTTTATTATTTTTATATGATATACTAGGATTATAGAACTTGATCCATAAAACCATATTATTTAGCTTTGGAATTCAATATGAAGTGAAAGTTAGGGTTTTTTTTGAATGTTAGCCGAAGTGATAGGACTAATTTGGCGTAGGGGATCAGAAGGGTTAAGTGTGAATGTTACAGGGTTCGAATGCAATTCCAAGCTAGCTATTGCACTAACTGTGATGGACGAATGCTTTTTACCTATTATTGATCGAAGCAGTGGGATCAATTTAATCCATAAAGTTTTATATAATAGTGGGTAAGCACAACTATGAAGATTGTGAATGAACCATATATTTGCTTCCTTTCATTTATTTATGATCTTCATTTTTATTGTTTCAGTTTTAATGTTTTATGACCAAGTGGGTAATGTTGACTGTTTGCTAATGTAAGTAGGCAGAAAAGGAAAATATTAGTTTATAAACATTTTATGAAGTGTTGTTTATAACCTCAAATTTTGAATTTTCTTATAGAATGGTTGGCCATGTATTTTAGTATCGTGCTCAAATTTTTTGAACTAAGATGCATAATTTCTTCCTCATAGATTTTTTTTTCTATTTTTTTCTCCACCTGGCATTATCTTAGCAAACAGTTTGCTGAACTGAAGCTTTTTCTGTGAACATTAAACCCTAATATTAGAGTCAAATCAACCACAAAGAGGAAAGAATGAGACAACGATGGTTTTCAATTTCCGGAGGAACAACTCAATGTTTTGTTAATCTTTCTATGCCAGCAAGAATTATTTGCTCTCTTAGCAACAGAGCAGACCCTCAATTCATATTCCATCTTATTTATCTATATTTGTTTTAACTCTTTTTAGAGGCATCTCAAAGGAATGTGTCGTAAAAGGTAGTGGAAGAGAAATTGTAATAAAGTTTATAAATCAGAATTGTTGGGTGAAGAACAATGAGGTTTTGGAGCAACCAAGGAATTGTCACTACCTTGCCATCTTCAATATGCAGTTTTGGATGTGGGTGCATAAGAGCCCACGTGTTCTCGAGCTTGACAAAAGTCAGGTGGGTTGTTGAAGGAGTGTTTGCTCCATTGATACTCAGTAATGATGTGAGGTATTGTGACATATATATTGGCTAAACCTATGTGGCAGTACGAGCCCATAAAAATAATGCAGAATAGTGTTTAAGAAACCAAAATAAGGAACTTGGGTTGGAGATGCTCTCTTTTGAGTCTTTTCTTAGGGGTGGGTGTAGTTTTCTTAATATATGTTAAAATATTAAAAATTATTGGTATATTAGTTAATTAATTCACCTTAATAAATTATTCAACTAAATATGTATAATTGTATATTGTCTTTTCCTTGCATATGTGTATCAAACGTATGTAAAAACTTCAAATGTCCATATATTTTATATACTATATACACTAAAGTTAATAATTAGTTTAACATCACCATTGTTTCAATAAAGTTAATGGTGTATAAATAAATTTATTAATTTTATAAATCATTGAATTAAAAATCATAACACACAGAATCGCTCGTCCGTGCATCGCACGGCAACGGGACATAATCCTAGTTATTATAACACTAAGAACTTCTAAGCCTTTTTAAATGATAGATGAAAAGGGAAGGTTTGTGCAATAATGACAAATATTTCCTTTAATACTTAGCATTAATATGAAGAAAGAATCTATATATATATATATAAAGGAGACTTGAGGTTTTGCATGTATTAAATGCATTAAACCATAAAGCTCTCATACATTTATATTAAATACATTAAAAAATAACAAAAAAATATTAGATATATTAAAAACTGAAAAAAAAAATTATATAATAAAAAACTATTTAACTACTTATATTAAGGAACAACATTCATAAACATAAAATTGACTTGAGATTTGCATTTGACAAGTAAAAATTAAAATTAATAATAAATATTATTTATTAATAATTAATTTATATAAAATACTTTTAAATCTATCTATCTTCTATATATCTATCTATCTATATATATCTATCTTCTATATATATATATATATATATATATATATATATATATATATCACACTTGAGTTTTAGCATTAAATACATAAGCAAAACTCAAGTGTTGCATTGTATTAAAAGCATCCAAACAAAACAATTTTTTTAATAAATATATTAAACAATAATAAAATAAAAATTGACAAAATTTATATTGTCAAAAACTATTCAACTACTTACATTAAAATTTACTTAAGTTTTGTATTTCACAAATATTAAAAATTAAATTCAATAAGAAAATAATACTTACAAACAAATAATTTAGATAAAATAGTTTTAAAATTAAAAAAATTATATTCATATGTAAAGGAGACTTGAGTTTTACATTAAATACATTAAATCATAAAACTCTCATACCTTTGCATTAAAATACATTAAGAAATAATAATTTTTCTTTGTAATAATATATTAAAAAATAATCAAAAACTGAAAAAAAAAATTGTATTGTCAAAAAATATTCAACTACTTACATTAAATAACAACATTTATTAAATTAAAATTGACTTAAAAAAACATGAAATTATCTTTAGTTTTGCATTTGTCAAATATTAAAAATAAAAGTATTTAATAATAAATAATATGGATAAAAAAATTTCCGCTAAAAGGTATTTCATATTAACTATAACATATATGTGCATTATTAAAAAAATTAAATATATTTTCTATCTATGATATATTAGTAAAAATTACTTGAGGAAACATAATAGAGAAAAATAATAATGGCCAAAGTTGAATAAATGTTTGTTGTGAGAGGTCTGACCTATTCACTTAACGTGATCGTAGAGCCTGAAGGGATTAGTATCATGACTATTGAGTGTGAGAAAACATTCGCAAACCAAATAAGTTGAAAATAAATAAATTCATAAGATAATATTTTATGCATTTTTATTTTATCAAAAGGCTATTATTTAAGTTATCACTTCGTGGTCTTGAAATGTCATAGCAAATGATTTTCCATGTAAAAAATATAAAAAATAATATTAAAACTTATTTTATGGCATTAAACATTTATTACTTAAAATTTCTTATGAAATATTAATATTTCAAATTAAATTAATTATTTTTCATATTATTAAATAAATAAATTTTTTAATTGTTAAAATGATTTCTATAATAATAATTAAATTTGAGTAATATTAATTATTTATATAAAAAGAACTGTAATAATATTAATTTAAATGTCTTAACACAATTTTTTTTATAATTAAAAATATTTTTATTTTTATTTAGTTAAACTATAATAATTTTTATATAATATTAAAAAATATTGTAAGTAAACCCGTGCAACGCACGGGTATAATATCTAGTTTTAATGATAACACGCGAACATAAAAATAAATATGAAGAGAGAGTTTTAAGAGAAATATAATTTTTTTTAATTAAACTCCGAGAGAAGAATTAATTCAATTGATAAATTTTAAGAGATTGTAATTATTTCTAGTAACTAATTTTAAACAAGATTTAAACATGTTTTTGATTTTTGGAAATATTGAAAATGTTGGACTTAGTCCCTGAAAAAATATTTCTTAGTTTTTTCTCACTAAAAAATTATTTTTTAATCCCTGAAAAATATATATTATTATCTATTTTAGTCCTAATCATTAAGCTTTGATTATGTGGCTAATAAAATGATAGTTAACAATTCCTACTTGGAGGTTTTCTTTTTATCTAATTTGGCAGTATGAGACTCACCCATATAATTAGACACGGTTTTCGATGCACATTTCACGACAAACAATCTAAAATGACAACGAGCTTGCACCTACGTCGAAGGTGAAAATCGTGGGTGTGAATGTTGGGTCCTGATTTGTGACAGTTATTTAGATTTTAAAAAATCAAGTAAGAATAATGAATCATCATTCTCTTAGTTTTTTTTTTGTTACAAGCGGAAAAATTCTCTTAGTTACATACACAAAACTTAACAATAAAGACTAAAACATATATTAAAATAGGGGTTGTCTAAATGACCCATGATAAAGTTTTGGTTAAATAACTCATCATCCAATCACATTGGAGATGAATGAGTTGGAAATAAATTAATAAATAAAATATAGAAATTCCAATTCACTTATCTCTAATGTGATTTGATGATGAGTTATTTAACACAAACTTTATCATGAGTCATTTAGACAACTCCATTAAAATATATCTCTAAGAATTAAAAACTATGGAAATAAATTCCTAGGACTAAAACCAACATCTATTCCCAAAGATAAAAAATATATTAAATCCTTCAACTAATTTCTTTATATTAACTAAGAGTATCTTCCATGGAAATTGGTTAATCCAGATGAAGCACTTAAGTAACGTTGTTTATCTAGAAACACAATTGGAGTAACATGAAATGGCAGTTCTTGTTGCTTCACTTTTAGCAACGTTACTTATTTAAGCCGCGGTTGCTTAATTATTTTCTTTCTACTCATTTTTTGACTAAAAAAATATAATTTTTCTTTTATACATGACCTTGAATACTATCATGATTTTTAAATAATATAAATCTGAATAAGTTACTTATGAGTTATTTAAATATTATGTGACAATTTAGGCCTCTGCATGAGTTTCTTTGTGACATGCCATCTGAAATAAAGTTTCTTAACTGTTGCAGAAAATGAAGTTTCTTCACGTGGCAAGTAACTTTGCTCCAAAGGAAACTTTGCTCAAAGTTTCTCTTTCAAATTTAATGATTAAAAATTAAATAAAAAACAGGAATTAATTAAAATGAAATATAAATAATAAAAATATAAAAAAGTGATGTATATTGTGAGGTTCATTTAAGAAACTTTTAGAGTTGTTGGGTTGGAGTAAAAAGTTAGTAGTGTTGATTAAAGTGGTTTAAATGATGAGACATTACCAAAATTTAAATTAGAAACTCATTATAGTTTCTTGGATAATGATGATTTTACTACCTAGCAATTCATAGTTAGAGACGTTCTAATATATCTACAACGTATAATTGTGAACTAATTCCTCCGACATTGTCAATCTCCTAAACGATTGAAAACTAATCAATTTCTAATAAAAAAAATTCCATTTCGCAAAGTCATGCATGAGGGGCTTATAATAAGCCAATAAGGAATGGAAGAATATCAATTTTCTTTCGTCAAAAGTCACCAGAATTTGACTTGGCAATAGCAAAAACAAAGTCGTTTGTTGTTATCGAAAGGAGAGGCTCGGTTTTCTGTGACGATAACTGTTGGTTGGAACCGTCAAATGGGTTAGACTCATAAAAAAAGCAATGTCATGGCCCACAAACTTGTTGCCAGCTATAGCGCATTATGTTTTACTCTTTTTTCCTCTTTTGTTCATTCTGATTTTACGTTCTTTGCTTCGGGATTCGCAAAATAGGCAATGACCAGTGATACTGATTCATCCATATCCAATCCATGATTCTTGCTGTTGTAAAGCCATCACACGGCACCGTTTCACTGTGGTCTCCACCTTGGAGTGAAAGTTGTTGAAATAATAATTGTGAATGAAATAGTTTTACATTAAATACGTAAGTAAGAGTTAAAAGCTAGAGTATATAAGTGGAATGACTCACTCACCATTGCCTAAAGTTTAGTGATGAGTGTATATGGATGATGTCCTAGATCACTTATGCTCTCAGTCTCTAAAACTAATGTGTGAATGATAAACTCCCGACCCTTCATGAGCCGTACGATAGTGAAGAGTCTAGCCTTCCGTTGCGCCTCTCTAACAAAAGTAAGTACGATGACTCATGAGGAGTTCACGATCTGACATAATCTGTATAAGGCTTAATCTGACCCATTATTAATAATGATAAGCTTACTAGCTTCTAAGATGATATTTTCTAATAATAAACTTGTAAACATGCTAATATGTCGGGTTGGACATTCTAAAATTCCAGGTCTTAAAGTTTCGCCTAGCCAATAGGTCGCAAGATTAAAAAAAGAAGGTAAGCTTAAATCGCACATAATTTAGCCTAGTCTAACCTATTTACCTCAATCTCCACCCTAGCTAGTCCCTCATGTGGTGAACCGATTTTGCTTACTTATGATATTTACGGCGTCGCTCTTCTACATTTCTCCTGCTTAAGGACTAAGTCTAAGACTGTAAGGCCACATTTTCCATGTCCTTTCTATTTTTATTGGTACTACAGATTACGCTCTTGGTTTATTATTTTAAATGTCCAACTAACTCATCAGAATTGATGCACAAATTGATTTGGCGTGAACTTCAGTTACTTGCCCAACTTTCTTACTAAAAAGGGCTTGCACTTGCACTACATATCGTGCTTTAGGAAGAAGAACAACCTTTCTTTTCACGTCTGCATGCACTTTTTCAAAATATCTAATACAAGTTAAAATTTCACCAAAACTAAAGTAAAAGAATGGCCTTTACCCACGAGGAGGGGATGTATATGTGCTGTGTGCATATGATATTGGTTAAACCTGCTAAGGACTTTATTCCGTTTGGTACGGTTATTTGTAATAATTAATTTTTTGATTAAGTTAGGTGAGATGTGACAGTGGTTTAGTTTAACACCAATGGTGCATAATTTATGCAAAAGCAACCGAACAAACTGACCAAAAGTTTACAACTTTAATCAATTTTATTCTCAATTTTATTAAATTATGTCAGGAATACCGTTCAATGAAGACGTGTTCTAATTTGAAACTGCAAACTCTTAACAGATTGCTACCAAAATCAGGGACATTGGAATCTCTCGGATTAATGCAAGACACGGGGGATGGAGAAGTCTAAATTTCATCCCTCTCCTATCTCCATCTTTATCACTTTTGTTTTCCATCTTTTCTTTTCTCTTTTGAGGTCCTAATCCAATGCATTTTTCTTCTACCCTTTTTGTTTGTTTATTTCCATGGAACTAAACATATATATTATACATATCACATAATTAGTTTAACCTTTGCTCTTAGTACTTTTGTGGCTTTTGTGTTGATCATCTAGCTAGGAAATAGAAAATTTCTCCTAACTGTTCAGAGTGTGGCCCATACTCTTAGGTCATGTTTTATGTTGTCTAGTGACTAACGTCAAATACAATATTGGCAAATGAAAATGTAATTGTGGTTCAACTTCCACGCATTAGTATTAACTTTGAGACAAAAATCTTAAAAAAAACATTGAGACAAAAATGAATAAAACCCACCTAATAAAATAATTAGAATATAAAAAAGATATTAAAATTGTTATGATATTTATTTCATATTTTTGATTATTCTTTATTCAATCATATGAATCTAATTAAATATTTATATATATATATATATATATATGAAAAACATATTTTATAATATATTTTCATATATTAGATTATTTTCTTATTTAATTAGATTGGGAGTTTATCCATTACTATAAATAATGATTACGTATTTTATCATTCAATGAACACAATTATTCACAATGTAATCCCTAGACAGGTGCATTCCGCTTCTCTTCAATCTCCTTATTCTTTACTTGGTATCAAGAGCTTTTACATGGTATCAGAGTAGATTTAATCATCGATATGTGTAATCATTATTCCGATGTTGAAATTTTTGTTATGTTTCAAATTTACCTGGAAGCAACCACCACTACAGGTGAGCTCACGCGCTGCAACTAGTCTCCCACGCCAACTGAGCATCCGACCTTCATTCCAGCTGGTGGTAACTCGAAGCCGGGTTGTTAGCAACTGTCGTCCTCTCTACACGTGAGTCAAACACGTTGTCTCCTCATCTTCTCTCCCTCACAACAACCGCAAAATTAAGAGTCGCTATGACCAAACAATCTAGAGTTTGATTCTTGTCGCCCCAATTCTTCTTATAAAAAGTTTGATTTCAGCACACGGTAGGTGGAATTGTGGATCCTCCACGCTACAAGCCCAAATGGGCAAGTTCAAACATGCTCTTTCGTGAGATGCGGTTATACACCTCCTACGACTCCAACGACAACAATATTATCTCCTCTTTTGTTCGTAGCAGGGGCACGAGGCTGCATCTTTTTTCCGGTGAGCCCCGGAGCCACCGGACAAAGATCACACTCCAACAGGTTTTAACAAGGACGACTGGACTGGGCGAGCCCCTAGAGGGGCAACGCCCAGTGTGTAGCCCGCCCCGAGGCGAGAGCCTGGCCTTAAGTTGGGCCTCAGCTTCGGAGGCCCAATCGGCCCAATAGGTAGTGTCCAAGCTCTATAAATAGGAGGTAGTTACCAATTGTAGGGGACTTCTGGCCCATTTGACAAAATAACACGTGAAATTCAGCATTCTCTCTAGCACAATTTTCCACTCTCTAGGTACTATCCCTATCCTCAATGTTCATTCCCAGAACATTTGGCGCCGTCTGTGGGGACTATAAACTTTCTATTCCCATTCACGTGGATTGATCGTGCAAGAAGCTATCTCTGATTACGATTAGGCAATTCTCGAGTTTTCTGATTCTGATTCTGTGACCGGCGTTCGTTTTTCGATCGAGTTTGCGTCATTCCTGGTTTAGATGGAGACGCGACGCAGGAGGCAGCATCATTCACCAGTGCGACAGCGAATTTCGCCGCCTCGGCGGCCTCATCGAGTTGTCCTGGATTCTCCGATACGAACAGCGGGAGTACAGCCGTCTTCTCCTCCTCCATCACCACCACCACCCCCTCCATCGCCTTCGCAGGTCGGATCTCTGGAGCGATCACCAGAGAATTCACCTACTCCGGAGCAACCGGCGGTGACACAGGAGCAGTGGCGCCATATGATGCGCAGCATTGGCAACATCCAGCAGCGGAATGAGCATCTACAAGCTCAGTTGGACTTCTACCGCCGCGAGCAACAAGATGATGGACGCAGAGAGGCGGATTCCGTAGCTGAGTTTCGTCCGTTCTCAGAGGACGTTGAGAGTGTGGCAATTCCAGATAATATGAAAACATTAGTTCTGGATTCTTACAGCGGAGATTCTGATCCGAAGGATCATCTTCTGTATTTCAACACGAAGATGGTGATAATCGCGGCATCAGATGCGGTGAAGTGTCGGATGTTTCCATCGACGTTCAAATCGACGGATATGGCATGGTTCACGACTTTGCCGCGCGGATCGATTTCGAATTTCAGAGACTTCTCATCCAAGTTTCTAGTGCAATTCTCGGCGAATAAGAATCAGCCGGTGACGATCAATGACCTATACAACATTCGCCAACAAGAAGGAGAGTCACTGAAGGAATACATGGCAAGGTACAGCGCTGCATCGGTCAAGGTAGAGGACGAGGAACCTCGAGCCTGTGCTCTAGCATTCAAAAATGGTTTGTTACCGGGAGGGTTGAACAGCAAGTTGACACGCAAGCCAGCACGTTCGATGGAAGAGATGCGTGCTCGCGCCAGCACTTATATCCTTGACGAGGAGGACGATGCTTTCAAAAGAAAGCGCGCGAAACTGGAAAAAGGCGACACGTCACCAAAGCGCGCGAAAAAAGATAAGAACGGTCTGAATGAAGGGCGAAAAAGGTAGTCTGACTCCAAGTTCGCCGAACATATACTCATAGGTAAAAAAGAAATGAGATCCCTTTACATCGTCGTCGGCCCTGTGAAGCCAGGGGCGGTCTTCAGCACCGCAGGGCCAAATCCGGAGTTTGGCGTTTATTTCGTCATCATCAGACAAACCGCCGAGGCTACTTACGAATTCCACGATAGTCTCCCTATCTTGGAAAACGGAAGGTTGGTCAATGGCCTCGTGTGATGGTGCTATTTGGACTGGAAGGGGCAGGGTTGTGAAAGTTTTTAATCGATATTGAGGGACCTCCGGGACCTCTAAACGGAGGCCGCCGGCTGCGGTAGAGTCAGGATCACTCCCAGAAGAAGAAGAGGTGTGATTAGGGGAGTTAGGGTTTGAGGCCATCTTCTATAATCAAATGAGGAAGAGGGGAAAAAGATGAGTAGAGATATGATGCAGAGATAAGAGAAGGAGGACTCACCGGAGAAGGATGTGAAGAGTGGGTAGCGGAAAGGGTGATAGGCAACGGCGCCGGAGCGGAAGTTGGAAGAAGGAGCTTGGTAGGCAATAAGGGAGGTAAAAAGCGGTCTCGAAAAAGGATGATTGTAGGGAAAAAGGGTTTTTATAGGCAGGGGGGAGAAGTTGGAAAGGTGACGCGTGTTGAACACGTGTGGAAGATTGGAAGTCATGATGGTTCTTGGGGAAGTGGAACGCGTATGATGTGGGTTACTGCGCACGATGGGACAGTTATGAAAAGTGAAGTGACGGTTCCGGAGAAAGAGGAAAACAGATGTAACTGACGCGTCACGTGGAGCAGGTAGGGATTTGAAAGGTTTTTAAAATAAGAGGGAGCGCGAAAGGTCTCGCCACCGTAGAAACCAAAACGTCATCGCCTGACAAGTAATACCAGCATTAAAGTTTAGTCACTCGCCAGGGACATTGCCAGCCAACATTTGGGTGATCAGTGCATGATCAATGCCTGCCACCTTTCTCGCCGGCGAACGATCGCTCACCTACTCCAACCAATCGCCAGTACGGAGCGGTCGTTCCCGCCGCTTCTAGACTTGTGGATTTGTGGACTTGCCGGTTTGGGTTGTTCGCCAAGATAAAAAATGCTTGTTTCTTTTTGCTTACGCCATGTTGGCAACGTAGTTTACTTATTTTCTCTCAAGCCATGTTGGCAGCTTAGATCCCAGTGTACTATAGGATACATGTAAAGGCATTTAAAAGACACACTTAGCTCTCATACTTCGAGCTCGGTGTCTTGTGGACTAGTGGACTGGGCGAGCCCCTAGAGGGGCAACGCCCAGTGTGTAGCCCGCCCCGAGGCGAGAGCCTGGCCTTAAGTTGGGCCTCAGCTTCGGAGGCCCAATCGGCCCAATAGGTAGTGTCCAAGCTCTATAAATAGGAGGTAGTTACCAATTGTAGGGGACTTCTGGCCCATTTGACAAAATAACACGTGAAATTCAGCATTCTCTCTCTCATTCTCATTCTCTCTAGCACAATTTTCCACTCTCTAGGTACTATCCCTATCCTCAATGTTCATTCCCAGAACATTTGGCGCCGTCTGTGGGGACTATAAACTTTCTATTCCCATTCACGTGGATTGATCGTGCAAGAAGCTATCTCTGATTACGATTAGGCAATTCTCGAGTTTTCTGATTCTGATTCTGTGACCGGCGTTCGTTTTTCGATCGAGTTTGCGTCATTCCTGGTTTAGATGGAGACGCGACGCAGGAGGCAGCATCATTCACCAGTGCGACAGCGAATTTCGCCGCCTCGGCGGCCTCATCGAGTTGTCCTGGATTCTCCGATACGAACAGCGGGAGTACAGCCGTCTTCTCCTCCTCCATCACCACCACCACCCCCTCCATCGCCTTCGCAGGTCGGATCTCTGGAGCGATCACCAGAGAATTCACCTACTCCGGAGCAACCGGCGGTGACACAGGAGCAGTGGCGCCATATGATGCGCAACATTGGCAACATCCAGCAGCGGAATGAGCATCTACAAGCTCAGTTGGACTTCTACCGCCGCGAGCAACAAGATGATGGACGCAGAGAGGCGGATTCCGTAGCTGAGTTTCGTCCGTTCTCAGAGGACGTTGAGAGTGTGGCAATTCCAGATAATATGAAAACATTAGTTCTGGATTCTTACAGCGGAGATTCTGATCCGAAGGATCATCTTCTGTATTTCAACACGAAGATGGTGATAATCGCGGCATCAGATGCGGTGAAGTGTCGGATGTTTCCATCGACGTTCAAATCGACGGCGATGGCATGGTTCACGACTTTGCCGCGCGGATCGATTTCGAATTTCAGAGACTTCTCATCCAAGTTTCTAGTGCAATTCTCGGCGAATAAGAATCAGCCGGTGACGATCAATGACCTATACAACATTCGCCAACAAGAAGGAGAGTCACTGAAGGAATACATGGCAAGGTACAGCGCTGCATCGGTCAAGGTAGAGGACGAGGAACCTCGAGCCTGTGCTCTAGCATTCAAAAATGGTTTGTTACCGGGAGGGTTGAACAGCAAGTTGACACGCAAGCCAGCACGTTCGATGGAAGAGATGCGTGCTCGCGCCAGCACTTATATCCTTGACGAGGAGGACGATGCTTTCAAAAGAAAGCGCGCGAAACTGGAAAAAGGCGACACGTCACCAAAGCGCGCGAAAAAAGATAAGAACGGTCTGAATGAAGGGCGAAAAAGGTAGTCTGACTCCAAGTTCGCCGAACATATACTCATAGGTAAAAAAGAAATGAGATCCCTTTACATCGTCGTCGGCCCTGTGAAGCCAGGGGCGGTCTTCAGCACCGCAGGGCCAAATCCGGAGTTTGGCGTTTATTTCGTCATCATCAGACAAACCGCCGAGGCTACTTACGAATTCCACGATAGTCTCCCTATCTTGGAAAACGGAAGGTTGGTCAATGGCCTCGTGTGATGGTGCTATTTGGACTGGAAGGGGCAGGGTTGTGAAAGTTTTTAATCGATATTGAGGGACCTCCGGGACCTCTAAACGGAGGCCGCCGGCTGCGGTAGAGTCAGGATCACTCCCAGAAGAAGAAGAGGTGTGATTAGGGGAGTTAGGGTTTGAGGCCATCTTCTATAATCAAATGAGGAAGAGGGGAAAAAGATGAGTAGAGATATGATGCAGAGATAAGAGAAGGAGGACTCACCGGAGAAGGATGTGAAGAGTGGGTAGCGGAAAGGGTGATAGGCAACGGCGCCGGAGCGGAAGTTGGAAGAAGGAGCTTGGTAGGCAATAAGGGAGGTAAAAAACGGTCTCGAAAAAGGATGATTGTAAGGAAAAAGGGTTTTTATAGGCAGGGGGGAGAAGTTGGAAAGGTGACGCGTGTTGAACACGTGTGGAAGATTGGAAGTCATGATGGTTCTTGGGGAAGTGGAACGCGTATGATGTGGGTTACTGCGCACGATGGGACAGTTATGAAAAGTGAAGTGACGGTTCCGGAGAAAGAGGAAAACAGATGTAACTGACGCGTCACGTGGAGCAGGTAGGGATTTGAAAGGTTTTTAAAATAAGAGGGAGCGCGAAAGGCCTCGCCACCGTAGAAACCAAAACGTCATCGCCTGACAAGTAATACCAGCATTAAAGTTTAGTCACTCGCCAGGGACATTGCCAGCCAACATTTGGGTGATCAGTGCATGATCAATGCCTGCCACCTTTCTCGCCGGCGAACGATCGCTCACCTACTCCAACCAATCGCCAGTACGGAGCGGTCGTTCCCGCCGCTTCTAGACTTGTGGATTTGTGGACTTGCCGGTTTGGGTTGTTCGCCAAGATAAAAAATGCTTGTTTCTTTTTGCTTACGCCATGTTGGCAACGTAGTTTACTTATTTTCTCTCAAGCCATGTTGGCAGCTTAGATCCCAGTGTACTATAGGATACATGTAAAGGCATTTAAAAGACACACTTAGCTCTCATACTTCGAGCTCGGTGTCTTGTGGACTAGTGGACTGGGCGAGCCCCTAGAGGGGCAACGCCCAGTGTGTAGCCCGCCCCGAGGCGAGAGCCTGGCCTTAAGTTGGGCCTCAGCTTCGGAGGCCCAATCGGCCCAATAGGTAGTGCCCAAGCTCTATAAATAGGAGGTAGTTACCAATTGTAGGGGACTTCTGACCCATTTGACAAAATAACACGTGAAATTCAACATTCTCTCTCTCATTCTCATTCTCTCTAGCACAATTTTCCACTCTCTAGGTACTATCCCTATCCTCAATGTTCATTCCCAGAACAACGACCTCGCCTACTTCTCCCTCTTTTCTCTCTCTAAACAATGGTGGCAATGACAATGACTCTCATTAGTTTTTTTTATCAAAGGTATTTTTGTAACAAGCTTAAAGCTAAAGTAGCTTACGCTCGAGTGAGAGTATTAGAATATGAAAACTTAGATTTTGCTTATTCAATTAGAAATCTAATTAAATAAATATGAAAAATATGTCTTAGACTATTTATTATTTAATTAGATTAGGAGACTACCCATTACTCTAAATATGGGTAAGTATTTTATCTTTCAATGAAGACAACTATTCACAATGTAATGCTAGTGCATGTCGCTTCTCTTCTCTCTTATTCTTCTTTTCCTTACATTGTTTCTCTTTACATGATAGCAAGAGCTTTTTTTGTCATTATTGCGTACAAATATTAGTGACATATTATTGTCACAATAAAAGTTACATTAGTGACGATTAAAAATATCGTCACTAATGTATTAGTGACTTGAGTATTAGTGACAATTAAAATTTTTGTCATAAAATACTCATATGGACGATTTTAAAGCTTTTAATGATAAAAATGATTGTCACTAAAAACATTAATTCTTATAGTATACACTTCCTATTTTATACATCTGATCAAACAATCTATTCAAATCACCTAGAGCGGATAGACTACTGTGGAGCTCGTAAGGAAAAAATAAAAAACAATATTAGTGATGACATAAAAAACTATCAAGAATAGTAGATATATTGTGACAAAATTAACAATCGTCACTAAGTATTTGTCATTAAAAGACACATTTCTTATAGTGTTCCATGCTGAGTGTGGTGGATGCATGATGTACTTCGTCGTAGGATCGACTTGGGGGCCTATTTGGTCGGCTCTTAAGCCATAAGGCCTGAGGGCGTTGTAGCTAACCCATATGATTTTGTTGTGCTAGTGTTGCAGATTGATTAGAATCGCCACAAAAGAGTACCAATTATAATGGTTTTCAAGTAAAAGCCACTACAATATACATTTTTACCACGCTTCAAAACTGCTACATAACTATTCATATTACATACTTATAGCGGCGACTTCTTTAGCGGTTTAAAACTGCTATAAATGTTTTTATGAACCAGAACTACTATAAAATGTTTTATTTTGTTGTTGTAGTAACTTCACTTAACAAATTAAAGCTGAAGACCAAAGTCATGTTATTTTAAACAAGGAGAAAGCAAAACACTTTTTTTTCAAATGAAGGACGAGAGGGACCATTACCTTCTATACATTTTCACCAAAACGTTTAGAACAGGGATATGCTAACGACCAAATGAAGCAGCCCAACTGAGTAATGGTTTCTAGCTAGTTTTCAACATCCACTTATTGGGCGGTAGGTTTGTCCCGTGGGACATCCACGGCCGAGTGTGAACTCAAACATAAACTTTCGGCTCTTCCTAGTCTTCTTGCTCTGTTCTTTTAGTAATGTAGGGTCTAATATAATATTCAAATGCCTGTTGATTAGGCTAGCTCTTTCTTGTTCCTTTATGGCTCCTCAGACCCTGTAATTGCTAATAATATTATTATGGGAGTGATCTTTATCATTTTCGTGGTCCTGCTTTTTATTCTTGATAATGACCACTAACTGCTAAGCTTCTCCATGTTTCTGTTCTTTTTCTTTCAACAAATGTTAGTGAGTGTTTCAAAAATATTAGTTAAAGAATAAATAAAAATAGTTATATAGGGCCAATGATTTTATATAATATTCTTCTAACAAAATAAATATAATATTAGGCTTAAAATCTATTATATATAAGAATCGTTCTAATATAGGGCCAATATATTTTTGTTTGTGATTTTTCTGATACTGTTTAAAAATTGAGAGGTTCCATACATTATTGCTTTCTATCATATTATCTTCTGAGAAAAATGCACATTATAAGAATCGTTCAATTATTTGCATATTAGGCTTAAAATCTATGAAATCATCATATTAATTCTACTATAAAATGAGTGTTGGGGAGACAGGGAAGTCCATGACCGAGTATTAGATATCGACACACATCTAACCCAAAATCTTAATGCATTAGGTTTATGTGTCACATCTCTTATAAAGTTTTCTCCTCAACCATATTAAACCAATAATGTGGGACTTCAACTCACACTTGAATTCTTAACAATCTCCTCTTCAAGTACGAGCTAGTCACCTCCACATTATCATGACCCAATCCGCGGAAGCTTATCCACTCTTGTACTGTCGTTCACACCATGGTCCAACCATGTGCAACAGTACACTCCACACTTACCACACAATTAGGGAGACTTTCAATACAAGGAGCCCTTACCATGGTCCACAGTCATCGACTCAGATACCACTTGTTGGGGGAGACAAGGGAGCTCATGGGCCGAGGAGCAAGACACCAAGAGATATCGACTCCACATCTTAACCCAAAATCTTAAGACATTAAGTTTACGGGTCACATCTCTATAAAGTCTTCTCCTCACTCATACTTAACTAATGTGAGACTCTATCTCGCACTTGAATTCTCATCAAAGAGAAAGTTTGATACACATTAAAGAGGATAATTAATTCACACAGTAAGAGAATGATCCAGGTTGAATGAAAACATGATATATGTACTCTACAACTCTGTCACAAAAGTATTTTGACATTACGAGTGCTCTTAATACTCTATTTACCCTTATTTATAGGTCATCTTTAGCTAGTTCTTTAAAATTAAGAAAAATCGTTGTTAGCAATAAATTGGTAAAAAAAATTATAAACTTTCCAAGATTGTCCATGAGGGTTATTTTGGAAAATTTATTAAATGTTTCATTAGTATTATAAAGTGACTTATATTTTAGACAAAAAAAAAACTTTCAAAAAGTGGCTTATAAATGGGGACAAAAAGAGTGCATTTTAATATATTCAATGTAATTGATAATTTTTTAAATACATTATTTTAAAAGTGAGAGATGTATTGACCTTTGAAAAAGTAGTAAATCAATCATAAGTTTCAACACCCTTAATTGTTGGCTTCAGGACCCGAGGCTAGCTGCTTGTGTAGAGGCTTCTTGGAAAGAAAGGCGGGTGACTGGCACCGGGGTATATGTGCTTAAAGAAAAACTGAAGGCGCTTAAGGGGGACCTCAGGAATTGGAACAAAGATTCTTTTGGTGATTTGAGAAGTAGGAGGGAGGTGGCAGTTAGCAAACTAAATGAGTTGGATATTAAGGAGGAGGAAGGGGGTCTTTCCGATGAGGAGGAATTAACCCGGAAGTTGTTACTTACTGAGTTTTGGTCGGTTCTGAAATTTCACGAGTCACTACTCTGTCAAAAAGCAAGATCTAAGTGGATTGCGGAGGGAGATCAGAACACTAGCTTCTTTCATTCAACGATAAATTGGAAGCGGCGCGCAAATTCCATAGTTGGGCTTTGGATTGATGGGGTGTGGGAGGAAAGGCCAGCTGCTATAAAAGAAGAGGTTAGTCGGTTTTTTGAAAACAAATTCAGATCTGATTCTTGGAGCCGACCAGGCTTGGACGGTATTCATTTTAATCAGTTGTCACCTGCTGATAATGCTGGTTTGTTGGCTTCTTTTGAGGATGATGAGGTGAAAGCGGCAGTTTGGGGTTGCGGTGGGGATAAGAGCCCGGGACCCGATGGGTTTAATTTCCGGTTTATTCAGAGGTTTTGGGTGTTGTTGAAGGAGGACTTTATCAAAGCTGTCAAGGGGTTTTGGGATAAGGGTGCTTGGCCCAAGGGTTGCAATGCATCCTTTATCGCTCTCGTCCCTAAAGTCAAGTCTCCGCAGAGTTTGAATGAGTTCAGGCCGATTTCATTAATAGGATGTATCTTTAAGGTGGTCTCAAAATTATTGGCTGGTCGTTTGAAGCTTGTCCTTGGTAAGCTTATTGACTTCAGGCAATCAGCTTTTCTTGGTGGAAGATGTATGTTGGACAGCGTCGTGGTTGCTAATGAAGTGGTTCATGAAGCTAAAATTTGCAAGAAGCCAACCATTATTTTCAAAGTTGATTACGAAAAGGCTTATGATTCAGTACAGTGGGATTTTCTGTTCTATATGATGAGGCGGATGAATTTTGATGAGAGGTGGGTTAAGTGGGTGAGGGGGTGCTTAGAGTCGGCATCTGTGTCGGTTCTAGTGAATGGTAGTCCTAGTGGGGAGTTCAAGATGGAGAAGGGCCTTAGGCAAGGAGATCCTCTTGCTCCGTTTCTTTTTTTGATAGTGGCACAAGGTCTGAATGGGTTGTTTATGAATGCTGTGGCTTTGGGAAAATTTCGAGGGGTTGTAGTGGGTAAGGAGCTAGTGGAGGAAGTGTCTTTACTTCAATTCGCTGATGATACGATTTTTATGGGTGAGGCGACTTTACAGAATGTTGTGGTTATTAAGTGTGTTTTACGGTGCTTTGAGCTTATTTCTGGGTTGAAGGTTAATTTTCATAAAAGCAAATTGGCCTCTATTGCTGTGGAGGCAGATGTGACTAACAGGTTTGCAGCGCTCCTTCACTGTAGGGAGATGAGTATTCCTTTTGTCTATCTGGGTATCCCAGTGGGGGGTCGACCTTGTCTTAGGAGTACTTGGGACCCAGTTATTCAAAAGCTTAAGTCAAGGTTATCTGCATGGAAGATGAAATCTGTGTCTTTTGGGGGAAGAATCTGTTTGCTTCAGAGCGTGCTCTCAGCCCTCCCTTTATTTTTCTTGTCTTTCTTCAAGATGCCAGCAAATGTGTTGAAGATCTGTACGAGTATAATGAGGGATTTCTTATGGGGTGGTTGTGGTGAGTCAAGAAGGGTGGCTTGGGTGAGCTGGTGTGATGTTTGTAAGCCTAAGGAGGCTGGGGGGTTGGGGGTTAAAGATCTCTCAATATTTAATAAGGCGCTCCTTGGTAAATGGAGATGGCGGTTTCTAACGGAGCCAAATAGTATGTGGTGTCGAGTTATTAAGGCCAAATATATGGACAGTAAATCTTCCTATGAATCTTCTTGGTGGCGTGATGTGAAGAGTGCTAGCTGTGATGCGTCAGGTGACTGGTTTGAGCTTGGGTTAAATAAAACAGTCAGAGAGGGAGACGCAACTCAATTTTGGCATGATAATTGGTCAGGGGCTGGAGTGCTTTGTAATAATTACCCTCGGCTCTATAATCTGTCCAGGCTAAAGCATGCGGTGGTTAAAAGCTGCGGGGAGTGGAACCAAGGGGTTTGGGAGTGGAGGCTTAGATGGAGAAGACCCTTGGTGGGGAGGGAGCTGACCTGGGTTCATTCCTTGTTGGATGATGTCAATTCAGTTCAGTTAGTTCATGGTGTTCCTGACAAGTGGACGTGGCTCCCGTGCCAGGAAGGGGTGTTTTCGGTTAACTCTTTTTATTGTTTCTTGCAGGTTCCTGAAGGGTGGTCGTCTGATCCTTTGTTCACACGATTGTGGAGATGTAATGCGCCTTCAAATGTGAAGTCTTTTGGTTGGAGGTTACTTTTGGACCGTGTGCCTACTAAGCTTAACCTATGGCGCCGTAACATTTTGCAGTCCCCTGCTGATCTGATATGCAGTTTCTGTGGACAAGCGGAAGAATCCAGTTTGCACTTATTCTTCTCTTGTGCTTTTGCGTGGCGAGTTTGGTCCAGTTGTTATCTTTGGCTTGGTACGCTTACTGTGTTGCCGGTTGAGATACAGGAACATTTTGGGCAGTTTAGTTTTGGCTGGAACAAACAGCAACAGTATGGTGCTTCCACAGTTTGGTTAGCCGTTGTGTGGTCTTTGTGGCTGGTTCGTAACAACTGTGTCTTCCGGGACCAGGAAGCAGCTGAAATTCAAGAGGTTATGGAGCTGGTTAAATGGCGCTCTTGGGTTTGGCTTAAATCCAATAATGCAGAATTTTCAAATTCAATGTTTGAGTGGTCTACCTCTCCCTTGTTGTGTTTACAATCACTGTAGTAGGTGCAGAATTTGCTGTGTATTGCGTTTGCAGGCTGCTGGTTGGAGTTCCACGTCTGATATTTAGTTGCTGTCATCTTGGGTTGCAGTTCAATTACATTGTGTTGGTTGGTGATTGTTTTGTTTTGCCTGGGTTGTTGTTACGCCAATTTGGTATATTTGGCTTGGTTTATTGGGGTCTTTGGTGTTATTGTAAGGTATTATCTCCAAGTGGGGTAGGTGAGGTAATTACAGGGTGAGGACTGGTATTATTTGGTTTAGTTGCAGCTGTGTCTGCAGTTAATCTCTTTATTTAAACTTTGTCTAGTTAGTCTTTTCCTTGTTTCTGTCTTTGTTTTGGGTTGAAGTACCCCTTGTACTTCCTTTCAATACAATCATGGCTTATCTAAAAAAAAAAAAATCATAAGTTTCAATCACTCTGAATTCTAGTAACACATTTTTTTTTAACAACAGTAACACATCTACTAACTTAAAATGCAAGATGCAATTTCACTGTTTATAGTGCACCATTTTTTTTTGTTGCAGTTGTTAGATAGTTGGGCCTATTTCTTATTTGGGCTTCTTTAGTTGAATGATAGGTTATGTTTCCATAGGTTAGCAGAAATCAATCTCTCCCTTTCTCCCTTGTACGCACGCTCGACCCTCCCTGCTTCTACCGTGTAGGCTCTACAACATCCCTCTACTGCTTTTCTGTTTTCGACGGCGTTCTGGAGCTACCCTTCCCTGAGCTATGCGTTTTTTCCTCTCCTCTGCTCGTCCCTATGGATATCACTTTATAGGTACTTTTCCTATACCCTAATGCATCCCCTATTTTCTTAACGTGATTTCCAGCAAACCCTTCGTCAGTTCCATCCCTTGAATTTGGCCAGTTGTTTCATGGTTGTTCTTGATGCTTGAACCCTAGAAGAGAATCTATGATCTATGCCTATGAGCATCAAGATACGTGTGTGTTACTTTCCATATCTTCCTTCATGAATTCTCGCATAAAGTCCCCTAGAATGTTATCTAGCACATGTTCTCCTCTGTCCAGTTTCCATAGGTACTCTCAAAGCCAACTGTCAATTTTGCTTTACACCCAACACTCCCTCTTCATCTTCATCTTCTTTACGACTTCACTGATTTGATGCAAGGATTGTGCCTATAAATTAAACCATTCGGGTCATGACAAATCAGAACAAGGTGAGTCAATTTTCTTCTATTCCCTTCTTGCAATTCTTATCTCCGATTGGATGAACCTTTGGGGTCATGACTTTCTCCTCTTATTTGTGGGTATTTTAATTAGTTCTAGCATGGAGAAAAACAGACTGGATCAGAAGTCCCTGCATGTGTTTTCTCAGAGACGCAAAGAAAGAAAATAGACATGGGAAGTTTGGAGGATGACGAGTTGGGACAAATGGTACAAGACTTCATTGAATCTGAGTCAACATCCCCTACAAGTTCCACTTCATCAAACCAGATGCTTAATTTTGCAGGTACTCTTTAGTATACTCAAAGACCTAATAAATGAATATTTGGAAATTCTTCTGTTATTGATTCTAAATTAAAATTAGTTTATGGAGAAAAGTTTATATAGGTGGTTTTTGTGTACCAGAATTGATTCTAGGGAAAAATAAACTTATCCAAACATCAAACATGCTATATATATAATGACTAGGTTTCTTATTTTTTTTTCAATTTCTTCGTGGTTTAAGATTGTCTCTGGCATGCTTTTCATGTGTTTTTTTTTTTGTTTTCTCATGTGTTTGGAATGGGTTTCAGGACATTCTCAGTTATGAGACAGCAGCAAAAGCTAAGGTTTAGAAGAATGTGTTGAAACATATGAGAGGCAGAAGACAGGGTTCTAAGAAAACAACAAGTCTGAGTAAATGGCTTGTCATGAGGATGAAAATGGATGGCATCAATGTTTCTTTGTGTCACTCATCTTGGTCCACCTCATTGGGATGTCCTGCTGGTGGGTGGTTCTTCCTCAAGTCTCAACTTTTTTGTCACCCTAAAATGGAATTCATATTTACCAAAATAGTTGTTTTAGCTCCATATTTCTTTGATACAATCTTGTCCAAGTCCAGAATTCATTCTGCCTTTAAATCATTGTAGTATTCTTGCTTTAGAATAAGTTGTAGTGTATGTTTGGAAATCCATATTCTAAAATTATGGCTTCTGGTTAGAAGTGTCTGTGATTTGCTTTTAGCTTTCAGAATTGGTTTTGAAGGAGAAACTGATCCAAAAGGCTAATAGTATTTTTTGAGTGCCATGATCAATTTAGCTTTCAAATTGTGTCTCATTTCTCTGAATCACCAATAAAATTCATTAACATAAATACCCAAATAGCCTTTCTTTTCTCCATTTTTCTTTGGCAGAATCAAGTCCAATTCCATTTGAATCATGTGGTTGGCCAATTCATGCTAAGGAGTGATCAAAATGTTAATCATATATATCACCCTTAACTAGGCCGTAAAGTGAAATTTTGGGTTTTAATTTCGCTATTTAACTTTATGGTTTGCATAACAGGTGAATATGAATTTATTGAAGTCATAACTGAAGACAAGAATCATGCTGGTCCTGTGAGGCTCATAGTAGATATAGACTTCAGGTCCCAATTTGAGCTTGCTAGGCCTTTACAGCACTACAAAGAATTGACAGACTCTCTCCATTTATTTTTGTGGGGACTGAGAACAAACTCTGCAAGGTCATTTATTTTTGAAGTTTTTTTTTACTGTTGAGCTCCATCATGAGTGATTGATCATCACAAATATTTTTGTTTTGTCAAATGTATGCTTAGTGCAATAAAATAATCAGTACCTATTGTAGGTACTTATTTAGAATTTTAAGTATTCTGTGAAGAAACAGAAACAGTGGTTGTTATCATCTACAGGATTGAAAATATGAATATTCTTCTTCAACTTGTGTTTCATTAATATATCAGAGGATATGAAAAAGAAAATCAATCAATGCTACGTGAATAGTGCAAATTAGTTTCAAAGTTCAGATTTAAAATTACACAAGAATCTGTTTAAGGTTATCTCATTTCTTGCATATACCATTTTCTTGACTGAGTTAATCTTGGTGGTGGATATGATTTCACTAAATTAAATAAGTTCAGCTTTCAGCTTTAGCCATTAGTAGTTTCATGGAAAACATGAGGACTATTAATTAAAAGTTCACTTTGCTATGTAGTTCATATATAAATCTGATATAATTATTTTCACTTTTAACGTAGTTGGCGAGTTTCACTTTCAATGCCAGAAGGCACACCTGTGAAGCCACCACATTGTTTGAAGCATACAGAAAAGTTCACTCTTGATCAGGTGGTTGGTCTGGTCTCTTATGCAATTAACTTTTTTTAGCACTGTACATTGAATTAGTCAGGCTTCTTTTGTAATTGCAATGCTCCCTCAAGCTTATGATATTTGGGTCAAAATGCATATATCTCATATACTTTTATAACACACCTTGCCCCTTATTTATATAGTTGGCCAGGTCTGGGTCTTTTTAGACTGACACAATTGTTGTATTTTCTTCCCTCAATTAGCAAAACCTTTTTTAATTATTCTTTATAGTTTATACATGTGAAAATATGAAATATGGTAGCTTTAAGGGTCACAACTCACAATGACCTTTCTAAAGTAAATTACCTTGCAAATAACTGGATGAGGAACTATTACAAAGTTACTGAAGGGTCATTTGTGCCTGAGATTTCTGTTTAAATCATATGGCCTGATCCATTTTCGAATTAACTCCTATATGTGCTCCCTTGGTACACATGTAATTATCCAAGTAAATGCTAGCTTGAAAACTTCTGCAAATAAATTACTTTACAGTGTCTGGCGGAATAGATAATATTCATCATAATTTATTTAGTCATTAAATTCTTGTGCATTTCTTTTTTCATGGCAGGAATGCGTTTGTGTTCCAGATTCGATATGAAGGTACATGCATTTATATCACTTCTATAGTTATTTGTTGTATTTATTTTTATTCATTGGTGTGTATTCAGTCTGCTTGCTATTGACTCATCGTTTATGTCCACCTAATTGTTCTGTGTTCCCTAGGTTGTGATTGGGGAGGGGCTTAAGATTTATGAGGAAGGGTGAGAAAGTTGTTGAACTGCTAGGTATGTAGCAAATTGATTGCATTACCAACTTTTACTTATTTTGGGGGAAATGCATGCGCTTGGTTTGTTAATCTACATTTGGTTATCCCCACTTTTTTTAGAAAACCAGAAGGGACCATTTTCCCTCGTGCATTGGAAGGAAATAAAATTATAAAGCATGTTTTTATAATTGATTCGTTTAAATTTATTTTAAATTTTGTAAGCATACTAGACATTTCACTTATGCTTTGCTTAATATCACAAAATGTGTTTCCTTTCAGAAGATTGACATTTCAAATGATTTATTCTTAGTTTACTAATTCAATTACTATGGATGTACATGTTAGATAAACTATTGACTAATTCACTCTTCAATTTAAGATGCTTATGCTGTTTCTTTGTTTTGGATTATGATTTACTAATTGGTTTGGTGGGAGTGGCTTGCTTTGTAGGGGACCGTCCTGAGACCTATGTTATATATGTTTGTGAGAGTTTCTTCTAACTTCGATAGTACTGTGGTTGATTCATGGTATTTATCTTTTTACTTTGATTTATATTTTATAATTTATGTTTCTTTTTTGAAAAGAAGTATGGGATTAAATGGTGCACCATCCAATTAATTGAGGTTGATATACATCTTCTCATATTTTACAAAAAAAATCGTAATCTATTAGTTTATTTGTTAGCAATTATGCCTTTCGTGACTTTTTTGCATTTGTTATGTTTCAAACCAATCTATAAGGGCATTATATAGTTCTTTCCATCTAAGATGTAGCTTTTTCTTTTATAAAAGGAGGCATTGATGCTATGGCAGTCTTTTATGGTTGTAAGATGACCCTATTTTACTTTTTGACTTTCCTTCTCTGGGTAATGTTCTAGGATCTAAATGGTAGTTCATTGATAGAAGTTGGTGAATGGTGGTAAGAAGAGGTTCTGTAGTGCGGCCAAAATTATGCTTATAGTTTTAATTTTTCGATTTGATTTGTTTCAGATTGAGAATGAGTACGGGAAACGGAGTAAGGTACTAGGATCTGCTGGCCAAAGTTCTGTGAGTTGTGCCGCAAAATTGGTTGTTAACATAGGGACTGTGGTTCCATGGATAATGTGCAAGGAAAGTGATGCACCGAATCCAGTGGTGAGCACTCTCCTTCTTCCTATTGAAAGACATCTAACATCACATGATATTTTCTTCCTATATTGTTTGATGTCTCCGCCCCATTCGCTTAATCCTGAATCTGCGTATTGAATGTATGTTTTGAGCGGTTAGATTGGGCCTGAAATATAAGAGACTCTATGACAGTTACAATGTGTAAGAAATTAGGATAGTGAAAATAAACTCTAACAACTTCCAAGGTGAGGATGGATTTCCTGTAGTCCCCTGAGATTTCCTTGGCCACCACATCCTCATGTGAACTATGTTTCTCCATTAAATATAGTACTAAGCAAACTGCTTAAAATAATCGATACCAGATGCTTGAAACTTATGTAATTGTTAGGAAACTTGAAACTAATATAGATAAGAAATTGTGATTTTGATTGTATTCATCCTCAAGATACCCATACCCCCACTTTTATAGAGTGCTAGATAAAACTTTGACTAGCAATGCCCCTGCACCCATCAGGACCAGTTTCCTCAAAGTGTTGTTTAAAGCATTTTGCTGTACAAACTTGGTACTTATATGGAGAGTTCAACAATAATTGCAAGCTTAATTTAATTTTGATTTTATGTGGTGTTGTTCTCCTTAGCTTATTTACATTTTTTTACTTTATTAAAATTGTTTTGAAATTGCTATTTTCAGAGCTCGGGCATAAGGAACATGGATTCCCATTTTAGTTTGTTTAGTCTTTGAAGTTTATAGGAGAAGTTATCTATATTCATTAACAAAATGAAAAAATTGCAGTCCTAATCATAGTTTATCTGTGTGGATGTAGAGGGTGGGGACATAAACCGTATAGGAGCAATTTTCTCAAAAGAAGACATGGTGATTATGTTCACTAACACTGAAAGTATTATCATGAAAGTTTTCGAGCCAATCACTACGCAGGAGATATAC
The DNA here is from genome assembly GCF_012489685.1 of Lotus japonicus. Lineage (NCBI taxonomy): Eukaryota > Viridiplantae > Streptophyta > Magnoliopsida > Fabales > Fabaceae > Lotus > Lotus japonicus. Next base: position 13,693,691 of record NC_080044.1, read on the forward strand.
TGAAAAGTTAGGAATGAGCTTTCCGATTTTGTTTGTTTCATTCTGCCGCATGCTTTACTTTCTATGGTCACTTTGTGGTTGCGCAAACACCACTCTGACACTTCAACTTATCCGCATCATTTAGACCTTGATTTCAAAAGTGTAATGCAATACATTCTTTAGCCATCTTTGAGCTGATATGTCGTTTTCAGCTGATATTTTTTAGCTCTTAAAAACTAAACACATTTCATCATCATGTTTCAACAACCCATTACTTAGTTGTATATTATTGATTGATATCAACATGGGTCATGTTGCTAAGATCCCCCCAAGTATATGTTTACTAATGTTCTATATTTATAAGATGATCAGTTATATTTTTTGGTTAAATTTTAAACTCATGATTTATTACTTTTACAAGATCTTGCCCAATTTTCTTATGCCACTGTTTAAGTTGTTGGCACCTCAGGATCCTTGCAAGATATAGATGAAGTTGAACTCCTTGGATTTCTCCCGAGGCAAAATAGGATGTTGCATATGTAGTCTCTACAAACCGTTTGAATAAGGCCATCAAGATGATAAAGAGAAGTGACAGACAGGTTGGAAATGAAGCATTACATTAGGGAGAATGCTTTATTGTCTCTCATTTTCTTTTGTACTGGTTTTTGGTGAACATGTAGTGTTCAAATTTTCCAATTGTCTTAAATGTTTGTAAATGGTTCAAACCCATGAAGACTGTAAAGTTTTGTTAGGGTATGGCAAACAAGAAGTTTGTTTATTCACAAAGGTCATTTAAATATATCATATTGGATTTGCGTTCATGATAATTTGATTATCAACTTGAGATTTTTGACAGTTTACCCACAAACTTCAGAAGTTTATTTCTTTCTTGTCTTACAATTGAGAAAATTTTACTAATGTCAATCTAATATTTTTTAGAATATTGTTGCTTTGTATCCTGTAAATTTGATCATTAAAGCTACTTTGAATTTGTTTATGACATTGTTCTATAATCAGTTTAGCATATGCTAAAAAGGTCTACATTAAAATGAGACTTTTAATTGCCAAATTGGAAACTGTTATAATCTTCGAGTAGTGATACATATACACTCAACTTATCTTACAATCAACTTCAAAAAAAAAAAAACTTATCTTACAATCCACTTCCACCCTATCTCTCTCTCTCTCCATCACCTATCAAATCACTCATTCTCTCATTTTTCTTCTTCTTTTCATGGGGCGTAGATATAGTTGGGGGGTGTTCACATAACTTAATTCATAATCTACAACCTCTATTTGATTTTGAGCACGTCTATAGTGTAGTAAATATGCTACATTTTTCTAAGCAGTTGACGTTTCAATTTCTATGAGTTTAAAGGAGTTTGGTAGAGTGAAATTTTTTGTTTGCCAACTTTTACCATGATGTTGTGGAGGTGGAATATGAAAACTTTACTCAACCAGCTCCTGCCAATGAATAATTTTTGTGGACTGCTGACCTCTCACCTGCATTGTGCAGGGGGAATCAACCTCTGGTAATAGCTATCTATTTTGTTCAAACTTTTTCTTTTTCAAAAATTGACAACAAATCCTTTAAACTATTTAGTTTTGATTTTGTAGCTCATACTGGTATCATTTGTGATTGATCATCTTGACCATCACTCACACTCAGTTAGTGTTAGACTAGCTAATGGTATTACGCATGAATGACAACTCATTTGGGACAGCAAGAGGATGCGTCAATGCATGACGGGGGTTGGCTGGTATCAATTTTGCAGGTCCAAGAAATTCAAGTTCTGTGATCAACTACAATTCTTCAAGCTTCCACAAAACAACACTTTCAAAGTGGTTATTATTCGAAACTAATAGGTGCTCCTGATGGTGTGTGAAAATGAACAATCTGTTTCTTCAACTGCAATAGTTCCTTTAATAATTTAGCTTTGTCATCTTTTTACTATTTTGCTAGCTTGCCTTTGATGTTTGTTGTTCTTTATACAATTACAAAAACTTTATTCTGTCTCTTGAAATTGCGATTTTATTTGTTAAGCCCTTCTACGTTGTTCATCTTATCGATTTATAAGTAAGCTAGGTCGTACTCATATTGCTGAAAGCACGTAAGGAAATATATTAAGTCGGTTTTGTTATTTGATAAGCCTTTATAAGTTGATATTCAACGGATGCTCCAACATTTTTAATGTTTCATATTGTAGTCACAAATGTCTTTTTTATAATAGTCTATTTACATACATCTATGGTATGTCAAAGAACAACCATTTAAACGCATAAAATGAGCCGTGGTGATATGTGTATACACTTGAAGGATAAAAATGCGAACAAAGGAATATTAATACACACTAGTCTAACACTACATAACTCGGTGTTGTAGGCTTGTAGTGCAGTGAACAATCAGACATAGTTTGGTTGCAATTTTAGTTTTTTTATTTAAAAACTGTTTTGAAAACTATTTTTCTGGAAAATATATTGTTTGAATGAGATTTTTGCAACATTTCAAAACTATGATTCATAAACTAAAAATAGAAATAAAATCCATATTTTAGCTCTAGTATTTTAGTTTTTAAAATTGAAAATGAAAATTGTTTTCAAAATTAGATTTTTTTTGTACATCGAAAATATAAATTTTACCCGTCAAGAATCGATCTCTGAACTTTCCCCTACTAACTCATATGTCCCCCAACTCCTACCACTTGAGCTATCTTACGGGGGAAAATTAGGTTATGATAAACATGATTTTAAATTTTTAAATTTTAAAAAAATAGAAAATCAAAAACTATATCATTAAACCATATTTATACTTTTTGTAACAAAAAAAAACCATTCTTATACTTAAAAAAAAATAGTTATTTAACTAGTGCTTGTGGAACATCTTTTTCTTCATTTGCCAAATCATATATGATTGCGAAGCTGTTATTAGTTCCACCAAGCTTGACCCAGGAAAGGTGTTTTCTTTTGGCTCTTATGTAGTTATGATTATATAGGTCCAAACTTGGAGATAAGATCATTGGCTTTATTGGATTAATTAAGGCTAAGCACCAGTTTACATCACTCAACGAACAGTACCATCCCCTTTAAGTCTAAATAATGATGACGTGAAAATGCGTTACAACGGTTGCTCTCAATTAACTCAGGCAAGTGATTAATCATATAAGTTGGATTTCAAAAAAAAACATATAAGTTGACCGGTAACCGTATCGTGATTGTGAGCTATATATTTCAAAAGAATAATTCTATTTTTTAGGTGTTAACTTGTTTAAAATAATGTGACTAACAAATTATTTTTTCGGAATTTAATCTTGTGACTTTTCAAAAATTTGATATTTTTTAAAATTAAAAGTATCAATATCAATATATATTAGAAAATAAGAACTCTCATCAGGCCAATTCGATAAGGTGTCGCTCCCAGATTAATTTTCAGGTCAATTTAATGACGTGTCGCTCACAGATTAATTCTCATTTGATATTAAAAAAATATTTAAAAAAAGCAAATATGTACATTTTTATAATAAATAAAAGAAAAACAAATCCGTGAAAAAAATTCATATATAAAAAAATATTGAAGAGGTAAGCTAACATAGAAATAGAAATTGTTTTGTGTTTTATGTTTTTGATGTTATTTGAATTGTGATCATTGTTATTGCTCACCTTTCTTTTATTGGATTTGCCTTCTTTATATTGTAGGCTGCACTCTAGAATTTAACAACTTCAGTGTTTGTTACTGTATACATATGCATGTAGTTTTGTTGTTTAATTAACAGTGATATAGTTCTCTGACGTAGTGTCATCTAATGTTGCATACTTCACTTTGTTATTCCTGACCCTATTTTATTAGTTATAGCATCGTATTGAACATTGTTTTTAATAAAATATATACAAATTGAATAATTCTAAATAGTTAGTGTATATTTTTTTTTTAAAAATTATATATTGGAAAACACAAAAAGTCGTTTGAATTAATTTTTTGAATAGGTAACTGAATTTAAATTTAAGGCATTTATAAAAAAATCACACGTTGACAAAAAATATGAAGAAAAATACAACAAGTTATCCAAGCACATGTTGACCTTTTTAAATTTTAGATTTTATTAAGATTTTATTTATTTATTTCTTGATTTTTTTCTTAGGTATTTTATTTTATTTTGAGAGTATTAATTAGTTTTTTCGTATTTTTATTGATTTTTCGGATTTTTATTTAATTTAGGATTTTATGACCTTTTATTGTGATTTGCTAGATTTTGGTAGTTTTTTATCTATCTTTATTTAGTATCTTTTTAAATTTTAGATTTGATTAGAATTTAGGTTGTTTATTTCTTGATTATATCTTGTATCTTTTATTTTATTTTGATTTATTTTGAGGTTATTAATTAATTTTTATGGTGTCTTTATTGAATTTTCGGATTTTTATTTAATTTATGATTTTATAAGTTTTTATGGTGATTTACTAGATTTTGATAGTTTTTATCTATCTTTAATTAGTACCTTTTAAAATTTTAGATTTGATTAGGATTTAGGTTGTTTATTTCTTGATTATTTCTTAATTTGTCTTATTTTTATTAAATATTAATTCCAGGAAAAGAGAGCTGATCTGGTGCTGAGGGTCCACAGAGCTACTATGGACACGCAGAAATTGGATGGTTGCTAGGTGAATTTGGCAGAGTTTCTCATTAGCTGCGGACTGCAGTTGTTTATATCTTGTTTCCACTTATCACCTAAGAGAAGTGTGTTTACTGAAATTTTCAAACTCATGTAAGGATGTAACAAAAGGGGAAATTAATCAGGGACTGCTAAGTTAGTTAGATGTTATTATAGTAGTTACATAGTACTAGGACGAGATGAGTTATAAATAAAGGAAAATCAAATTAGAGGAACACATTATGTAGCATTATATATCTCTCATTAAGTATGTCCTTTTGTATCTGAAAATATTGTTAGAGTATGGTATTGAACATATGTTAAGCACAAGAGAAAGTTTTTTGTGCAACACATAGATAAAAAGTGATTGTTTGAACTTATAGGTCGAAATCTAATTCCTATGAGTGGTAAATAAAAAATCAATATGATGTCATTACTTTTTTCATAACTTTTTGAAAGTTTTAAAAAGAAATAAATATAAAGGCATGATAATTTGATGATTAAAATGTATTGTGCGGAGATTAGAAAACCTTAATACATATATAGTGTATTTTGTTTAAGTTAAACTATAAGGTTAAGAGTTCCCACGGGGATGAACATTTTACATGAAAATTCATGTAAAATTAATAGAAAAAGCTCCTACGGGGCAAAACGCTAGAAATAAACCAAGGTATTGATTCATGCCTCAAACACAAGAGCAAATTTCACCGTAAAAACACTAGAAATATTTGTTCTGGAGATAGTTAGTGTATATTTTTTTAGAAGAAAAAAATTGTATATTGGAAAACACAAAATGTCGTTTGAATTAATTTTTTGAATAGGTAAGTGGATTTAAATTTAAGGCATTTATAAAAAAAAAACACATGTTGACAAAAAATATGAAGAAAAATACAACAAGTTATCCAAGCTCGTAAGTAACAAAAAAAAGTTGTTCAACCCGTGAAAAACACACCACCAGTCCACAAGCACCTTTCATAAGTTATAAACCCTAAAGTTACATATTTCATTTAGAGTATTAATTTTTATCATATTTTTATTGAATTTTCGGATTTTAATTTAATTCAGGATTTTATGAGTTTTTATTATGATTTGCTAGATTTTGGCAGTTTTTATCTATCTTTAATTAGTATCTTTTTAAATTTTAGATTTGATTAGGATTTAGGTTGTTTATTTCTTGATTTTATCTTGGGTCTTTTATTTTATTTTAGATTTATTTTGAGAGTATTAATTATTTTTACGGTGTCTTTATTGAATTTTTAGATTTTTATTTAATTCATGATTTTATAAGTTTTTATTGTGATTTGTTAGATTTTGATAGTTTGTATCTATCTTTAATTAGTACCTTTTTAAATTTTAGATTTGATTAAGATTTAGGTTGTTTATTTATTGATTTTTTCTTAATTTGTCTTATTTTTATTTAATGTTAATTCCAGAAAAGGGAGTTGATATGGTACTGAGGGTCCACAGAACTACCATGGACACGCAGAGATTTGATGGTTACTAGGTGAATTTGGTAGAGTTTCTCATTAGCTACGAACTGCGGTTGTTTCTATATTGTTTCCATTTATCACCTAAGAGAAATGTGTTTACTTAAATTTTCAAACTCATGTAAAGATATAACAGAAAGAGAAATTAATCAGGGACTGCTAGGTTAGTTAGATGTTATTATAGTAGTTACTTAGTACTATGACGAGATGAGCTATAAATAGATGGAAATCAAATTAGAGGGACGCATTATGTAGCATTATACATCTCTCATTAAATATGTCATTTATATTTGAAAATATTGCTAAAGTATTGTATTAAACATGTCTTACGCACAAGAGAAAGTTCTTCGTGCAACATACGGATAAAAAGTGATTGTTTGAACTCATAGGTCGAAATCTAATTCCTATGAGTTGTAAATAAAAAATCAATATGATGTCATTACTTTTTTCATAACTTTTTGAAAGTTTTAAAAGGAAATAAATATAAAGGCATGATAATTTGATGATTAAAATGTTTCGTGTGAAAATTAGAAAACATTAATACATATATAGTGTATTTTTGTTATAGTATAGGGTTAAGAGTCCCCACGGGGATGAACATTTTACATGAAAATTCATGTAAAATTAACAGAAAAATAAACTTTAATAAGATGTCACTATTTTACAATATAACTCATATTAAACATGTTCTACATAACAGTATAATCTATTTTTATTTTATTTTGTTCAAATTACAGGGCAAAAACCTCATACGGGTAAGAATATTTTAGCATGGAAATGCTTTAATGTCAAACATAGTAAGAAAATAAAATTTCATATATGATTTAAGTAAATTGTTCATAATTTTTCTAATGATTTTAAGAGTAAATATACATAAAAATTATGTGAGATTTCACGAGGTCTGTGGTATTTCATTTGTGTTGTGGAGTTGTTTTATTAAATGGTTATCTTTTTAGTTTCTTAATTCCATCAGGTAATTATGAATGTATTAAGGGGTGGAATCACATTGTGGTAATAGGGATAATTGTCACCTGTAGACACAAAATTGTTACTTGATATACTATAAAAGATAATAAACTCCCTATATATTTCGGCCTTTCTTCCTTAGAAGACAAACTTCAAGTAGACTAATCAATATATATCTCTTACACATTTTATTATTATATGCAACAAAAGTAGTACTAACAAACTACTAATAAAAAAGTCTGATATATTTCATAAATTTTGTAGGTACCCTGCAATATTGGCTCTAATATGTGTTCTGACTGTTTTATTGGTGATTCCTTATATCTATGATTTGTGCTATTGTCTTCATGTTCATGAAGAGTGTGAAACGATTTTCATGTTGATATGAATCAAGCTTAGGTTATTTTACTATGTGAAAATGGAACCCACATAATCACGTTCATAAAGAATTTTTTCTCTTTTTTTCACTATAGTTATTGTTTATTAGCCATCATTAAACTATCCCCTGATATGTTTTGCAGAATTTGAGATTTGGCTAAGCAATCTTTTTATTAGTTATTTAATTGTACGAATTTCAATCTATTTTTTTTATACATCGAAAAGATAAATTGCACCCGTTAGGAACCGATCCCCGGACCTCCCCCTACCCAACTCATATGCCCCATAGCTCCTACCACTTGAGTTATCCTACGGGGATACGAATTTCAATCTATGCAACAAGAGTCTCAATTTAAGACTTTTTGACCACTTTGCTCATCATTTCAGACTCTTCTATTTTATTTGTTGTTTATTATATTTTAATAATTAAGGTATTGATTGATGTATCAAATACAATAAACATATTCCCGTGTTGCATGGGTAAAAAACACTAGAGTTTATAGGTTACTACCTATAAGGTTTGGTGTACATTTATGGAGGGTGGAAGGATATTACTCCAACAAATCAACCATTATTAATGTAAAACTTGCTTTTGGCTTATTAACTTATGTGTTTTTCAAAATCTTTATATTAGTTAATTCAGTGTATGCTTACAAAACACTAAAATTGAATGTTTGAATTTGTGCTCTTTAAATATCCACATCCTCTTTAAATATCCACATCCTTATTATGATTATTCTTACATTCTTAACATCTTAAATATCTTATAATTTAAAATATTAATCGATGTATCAAATACAATAGACAAATTCCTCGTGCAACGCGCGAGTAAAAAACACTAGTATAATTAATTTTAGTATTGTTTTCAAAATTTTAAAAGTGTATATTTATATATTTTTATAACTATAATAATTGGATAGTAAGAAAATTACGAGGAATAAAAAATATCAATACATATGTACTATAAAATCAATCAATATATATTAGAAAAGAAGAACTTCTATCAGGCTAATTTAGTGACGTATCATTCTCACGTTAATTCTTAGTGACGTGTCATTCTCACGTTAATTCTCATTAAAAAAATTCAACGTGTCATTCTCAGGTTAATTCTTATAAAAAAATACATTTTTAAATTTTAGATTTGATTAGGATTTAATTTGTTTATTTCTTGATTTTATCTTAATTTATTTTTGATTTAATTTTAGAGTATTAATTAATTTTTAAACCGAATTTTAAAAGATTTTTCCTAATTATCTAAGATTTAAACAAACACGCATAATCACATTCATGATTAACTGATATATCAAATACAATAGACATATTCCCCGTGCAACGCACGGGAAAAAACACTAGTTTATATTTATAATAATAACTCTTTTTCTAAAATATTAGAAATATTATTGAAGGAAGTAACAATTTTAATCTAAAACACTTAGTTCAAAAAAAAAAGGCTTAATTCCACTTTGAGCCCCTGATGTTTCTAAAATGTGTGATTGACACCCCCCGTGTTTAAAATGTGCGGTCAGGGCCCCTAACGTTACAAAAACGTTAACTTTGGGCCCTTCCGTCCACTTCCGTTAGTTGACCAAACGGAAATGCTGACGTGGGACCCTTTAATTAATAAAAAAATTCATTTTTCTAATAAAAAATATTAAAACATAATAATTTTTTTTTAATTTTGGTAAATTAACCCTAAATCCCTTTCAACCTTAATTTAACCCCAATTTGAACCCTAATCCAATCTGACCCATTCCCAATTTCATATCTAATGCTTCTCCTCCTCATTATCCCATTCCCACCCAACAACAAAAACCCCCCACAACACTGTCACCGCCAACCCCACTCTCCCAACACCGCCACCAGCTCCTCTAACCCTCGCCCCCGCACCACCACCGCCAACTCCTCAAAACCCAATCTTCTGCCCACCCCAAAAAACATTACTGAAAATCCCCCAAAACCCCTCTCTCACACACACAGATTCGAGTTGTCACACCCAAGGAGATGAAGTAGAGGTGACAGAGGGATGGATCTAGAACTCGCGGTAGAGACAAAGAAGATCATGAAGGAGGAAGGGAGATCGAGGGTTAGAAGGCCCACGACCACAGTGACGACTTTGGTGGAGGCGCGACACCCCTACCGTGGCGGCATGGTCAAAGCTCGGTGGTCACAGCAAGCGAGGTGGAACAAGCAGCGGTAAGGAAGTGGCTCGAGCGGGCATTCATTCTGGTATTGGAGTTTGGAGTTGTTGTTCCTCCTTCATCTCTTTCTGATCATGGATTTGGGGATTTGGTTGAGGGGATTGGGGCTTTAATTTGATTGAGGTTTTCTGGTTTGAGGATGAAGGTGATGGCTTCTGGGTCGTAAGGCAGATTTGGTGGTTACATTGGGTTGGAGGTTTGTGTTCTTTGATGTGGGTTCAGGTTCTGATTAGAGATTTGTCATGGCGGTGGCAGTTATTGATGGCTTATGGGTTTTGTGTTCATGCCTGAAGGAGAATTCTGGGTTCAATTTGGGGGGAAAATTGGGGGTAATCGGGTAGGGTTAATTTTGGGAGAATTCTGGGTTCAATTTTGACCCAAAAATTGCAGAACTCTTGCTCTTTCTCTCGCTCACTCTTTGTAACACCCCAATTTCTCAACTGAGGAGTCACATTAGTAACCTAACAAAGTCTAAGGACCAATCTGCAATCCCTAAAAACCAAGGGAATTTTTTTCCTGTAAGACAACTAAACACTTCGGCTAAAAGGTTGGAAACATACCATAACTTTATTTAGATAACTTGTTTCCCGATATACAGTAATAATAGTTTACAATACTGTAATTCAGGTTCCCTCTGATACGATTGTCCTGCACGATGCTAAGACAAGAGGTTCGACAATCGCTTAACAATAAAACAGAACTTAACAACAAAACAATAACACTCAGAAGTTGTTCACCCAGTTCAGTGAAAACTTTCACCTACGTCTGGAGGGTTTGCACCCAAAGAAAGGAAATCCACTATCTCAAGATTCAGGAATTACAGACACTCATGAACGACTTAGTTCATAGTTCACTTCCTAATCTACCCAGTGTATTTCTACTTAGAATCCCAACCTAAGTATGAGAGCCCCTCTCACTTTCTCTCAATCACTGCCACAGTGATTGGTGAACACAATGAACAAGTAAAGTTTGAACGCAATCAAACAACACAGAACCTCTCTTTGCTTTATAGAATCAGTGAACAAAGACAGATTCACAACTAACACAGGACGAAGCACAATAACAAATCCTAAAACTCTTAATCTCTCTTTCAGCTTCGGTGATCTTCACGTTTTAGGTCTTCATCCTTTTATAGACTTCAGCAGCGGTAGCATGGGCTTTAGGGTTAGCACGGGCTGAAGAAACAGATTCCAATAACAGCAATTTGAAAACGCAATCTTGATAGATTCGGTTTCTTATTGCACAAGTAAAGATAGAAATCAATCTTTTAACAAAGATTGGTTCAACAAATAACAACCCAACAACTAAAACCCTTTTGGAATAGTTACTTGCTCCTCAAGTAACTCAAAAACATATCTTCAGCAAATCTTCAGAAGGCCCATAACAGAAACACAAGCTGAGGACTGATGTCCTAGCTTCACGAGGTCAGATGCCACGGCATCTGCTTCGAAAATCAGTTGTTTTGACAAAATGCAAGGCAACATGTTCCAACAATCTCCCCCTTTGTCAAATTTTGTCTAAAACAACTCACAATCAGAGAGGATAAAACCTAGAGAAAAAACTCTCCCCCTTAGTCAGAACTCCCCCTCAAACAAACGCATCTACACAACCCACTATCATACTTCAGAAGGCATAGTCGGAACAAAACACTTTAGCAGCACAAACACACAACCAGAGGTACAATCAGCCTTAGCACATGATAACATCAAAATGAATCAGTTTGAACATCATCGTATCAGAAATACTACCATCAAAAGTACTGCTCATCAGAGGCAACATTTCAGAAACAAACATAGCCATCGTCTTGAACTTGTCTTCAGACCAGAGCTAACACTATCAGAACACACATAGCACAGTAGAAACAGAAGCAACTTCTCACAACTTCTGAGAACATGAACATCTGAACCAAAACAACTTCTGATCTGCGAACATCTGAACAAAACAAACTTCTGAACAAAAACAAACTTCTGATCTAAAACATCTTCTGAACTAAAACATCTTCTGAACTAAAACATCTTCTGATCTGCGAACATCTGAACAGAACAAACTTCTGAACAAAAACATCTTCTGATCTGCGAACATCTGAACAGAACAAACTTCTGAACAAAAACAAACTTCTGATCTAAAACATCTTCTGAACTAAAACATCTTCTGAACTGAAACATCTGAACAGAACCAACTTCTGAACCTCAAACTTCTGAACATAAACAACTTCTGAACCACAAAACTGCTCAAAAACAAATTTCTTCTGATCTGAAACTTAAAACTACTCCCCCTTTTTAGTACAAATTTGCAAAGGGTTCATCCAAAACAAAAGACAAGATCAAAATCAAAGCAAACTATGCTTCAGAACCGGACTTTTCCTTGGAACCTTCGGCACTTCTCTCTGTACTTGCTTCAGATCCTTCCTCCTCGTCGCTTTGTTCAACATCTTGACGTTCTTCTTCTTGTAACTTGAGTAGCAACGCATCAACTTTGAGCTTCCTGGCAGTACTCACCCGGATTGTTTCTTGTAAAGCCTTGGAGACTTCCAGTAATTCAGCAATTATGGCCTTAGTGTCAGATGCAGTCACAGTAGGCGCAGATGTTTTGCTAGTTGGTAAGGCAATGTCGAGAACATGTGGGTCCATAAACAAACGTTGATCCAAAGTGATTGGAACACCACAAGACATAGCCACATCATCAGCTCTGAGAATCTGAGGATGTTGCTTCAGAATGATCTCAGTAAGAAGTGATGGAAACGAAACAGGCAGCTTCACAGCACAAGTATCAGCATGCTTCAATGTCTGCTCAAACACAAAAGTTCCAAAATCAAAATCAATAGACTTGCCTATCCGATAGATTAATTTGGCAAGCGTTGCAGAAACTCCAGAAGTATGCTGAGTAGGAACCCAATTCACAGCACCAATCCTGTTAAGAATAGCATACTTCACACTCAGATTTCCAGTAGAGAGCAGCTTCTTGCTAGGCCACTTCTTCACATAACCAGCGCTAAGTTCCTTGGCCACTACATCCATGGACACTTCTTCATCAACAAAGGCAATAGCACTTCTGCCAAGTGCTTGATTGATCACAGCAGGTGAGAACACAACACATTCAGCTCTCACATAGACTTTCCTGAATTCTGCACTATCAGGACGTCCCACATCAACAGAGAGATTTACCAAGAACTCTCTCACAAGCCTCTCATAGCACCTACCAACATTCTGAATAGTCTTCATCAGACCTGCTTTCTCAATAAGTGCAATAACATCTCTACATTCAAGAACATCAGAGCCAACTTCCCTTTCCTTGGCCATTCTCCTCTTGCAAACAAACTTCCACTTCTGAACATTCTCTTCTAAGTGAAAAGACACTCTATCAATAGGAACGGCAGGAACATTCTGAGGAATACGCTTACCAGAAAACTTCTTTTTCTCAGAAGATCGAATGTTCTGAACACCGACTTCAACATCTGATTCAGAGTCTTCAACGTCAACTGGAGTCTTCCTCTTCTTCTTCTCAGTGGGAGTCTTGTCTTCCTTTTGCTTTCCCTTACTCTTCACACTAGCCTGTCGGGACTTGTAGGTTATAGGTGAAGACTTGGATTTCTTTGATGGAGTAGGAGTGACTTCAGGAGAAGAAACCCTTCTTTTCTTCTTCATCCTCGCAGCAACACTATCAGCAAAGGACTCAGTCAGAGGAACATCATCAGAAGCATCATCAGAGATGTTCTGAACAGAGGCTGGAGCCTGGTTTGGCTCTTCAGAATTGGTACCCTCAGAGTTACCATTCTTTGGATCAGCATCCTTTGAAGAGGATGACACAGAGATGTCTGGCTGGGCAGCATTGCCTGAATCTTCATGAGAAGTGGAATCCTTTCCAGAATTTTCTTGAGCAGAACTTTCCTTAGACCTGGATGTCTCAACATTAGGTACAACATCAGGCACAGTAGAATCTTCATCATTGATCTCCTCTTCGTTAGGAACAATTGGGGCTTTGCTGTTCTTGACCTGTGATTCGTAGACCTTACACGTTGGGTTTTTTGATCGCATCTTCTTGAAGACTTTCTTGGACACAGAAGATGGTTGAGAAGTATCACTCTTCAAACCCATACACTTGACTCCTTTTGCAGTTCTCTCAATCTTAGCCTTGACAGATTCCTTCCTTCCTGAGCTTTGAGACATGATGAATCGAGAGTAAATACAAACAGAGTACAGAACAATGAGCACAACTTTCAGATGAACGATGATAAGTCTTGAAAAAGATAGATGCACAAGCGGTTGAGAGAACACAATTTGACCGTTGAAGGTAGTTATAGGATAAGCGAACCATGAAGTAACCTTCTCTCTGCTGATGTCACAACGGCAGTTAATGATGAACAAAAATAAACTAGCCGTTGACACATATGGACACGCTAATTGCTATGCATCAAAAAGGCAAATCCCTAGATTTCCTCTTAATTTTTCAAATGTAAGTGCATCAAGGGGTTTTGGGAAAATATCAGCCAATTGCTTGTCAGTTGTAACATGTTCCAAGTTGACAATTTTATCCTCCACCAAGTCTCTAATGAAATGATGTCTAATGTCAATATGCTTGGTCCTGCTATGCTGTATGGGATTCTTGGAAATATTGATTGCACTGAGATTGTCGCAGTACAATGTCATGACATCCTGCTCAACATCATACTCTTTCAACATTTGCTTCATCCACATGAGTTGAGTACAACTACTTCCGGCTGCAATATATTCTGCTTCAGCTGTAGACAATGAGACACAATTCTGCTTCTTGCTAAACCATGAAATCAGATTATTCCCTAGAAAGAAACATCCACCAGATGTGCTTTTTCTATCATCTGCACTGCCTGCCCAATCGGCATCACAGAAACCAACTAACGAAGAATTTGTATCATGAGTATAGAGAATACCATATTCACTCGTGCCATTGATGTACTTGATAATTCTCTTGACTTGTAGCAGATGACTAGCCTTAGGAGCTGCTTGATATCTTGCACATACACCTACTGCAAAGGTGATATCTGGTCTGCTGGCAGTGAGATACAACAAGCTTCCAATCATGCTTCTATAGAGACTTTGATCAACATCTTCTCCTTGCTCATCTTTGGACATCTTGATGTGTGTAGCAGCAGGGGTTCTCTTGTGACCAGCCTTTTCAAGACCAAATTTCTTGACTAGGCCTTTAGCATACTTACTCTGAGATATGAACATGGAATCCTCCATTTGCTTGACTTGTAGTCCTAGAAAATAATTCAGTTCACCAACTAAGCTCATCTCAAATTCAGATTTCATTTGTTGAACGAAATGTGCCACCATTGAGTTAGACATTCCTCCAAAAACAATGTCATCCACATAAATCTGTGCTATCATGAGCTTTCCTTTGTCATTCTTTACAAACAGAGTTTTATCAATTCCTCCCTTGCAGTAACCATTGCTTATGAGAAACTCAGTTAATCTTTCATACCAAGCCCTAGGTGCTTGCTTCAAACCATACAAGGCCTTCCTCAACTTGTACACATGATCTGGATGATGTGGATCTGTAAATCCTTTAGGCTGTTCAACATAAACTTCTTCATTCAAATAGCCATTCAGAAAAGCACTCTTCACATCCATCTGATAAAGTCTGAACTTCAAGAGACAAGCAACACCTAACAAGAGTCTTATAGATTCCAGTCTAGCTACTGGAGCAAAGGTCTCATCAAAATCAACTCCTTCTATCTGAGTATATCCTTGAGCAACAAGCCTTGCTTTATTCCTTGTGACTGTTCCAGCTTCATCTGATTTGTTCTTGAAGATCCACTTGGTGCCAATGATGTTTACTTCTTCAGGTCTGGGCACTAACTCCCACACTTCATTTCTTCTGAACTGCTCTAGCTCTTCTTGCATAGCATTTATCCAGTATTCATCAGTGAGAGCTTCATTAACATTCTTGGGTTCTATTTTAGAGATGAAACAACTGTGAGCAATAATACTTCTGGATCTGGTAGTCACCCCTTCTTGAAGATTACCAATAATGTTTTCTTGAGGATGATTCTTCTGAACCCTGATTGATGGAGCTTTGTTTGATGTGATATCTTTGTCTTCCTTTTCATCAGCACTTGTTTCTGACTCATTGTCTAGGGCGGTTGCTGGAGCATTGGCTGGAACATCAGTACCATCATCATCTTCATTCAGAACTGCTTCTTCCTTCTTGCTTGGTTCATCATCCACAGTCACATTCACAGATTCTATCATGGTCCTCGTGCGAGAGTTAAAAACTCTATAAGCTTTGCTGTTCATAGAATACCCCATGAAAATTCCTTCATCACTTCTAGGATCAAGCTTCCTCTTAGGATCACGATCTGCAAGAATATAACATTTACTTCCAAAGATGTGAAAGTATTTTACAGATGACTTTCTACCTTTCCATAGCTCATATTGTGTAGAGGATGTCCCTGCCCTGATGGTGACTCTATTATGTATGTAACAAGCAGTACTCATAGCTTTAGCCCAGAACTGGTGTGGAATCTTCTTAGCATGTAACATTACTCTGGCTGATTCCTGGAGAGTTCTATTTTTCCGTTCAACAATTCCATTCTGCTGTGGAGTGATGGGGGCAGAAAATTCATGGCTAATACCTTCTGTTCCACAGAACTCCAAGAATTTTGAATTCTCAAACTCCCTTCCATGATCACTTCTGATTCTTACAATCACACAGTCCTTCTCATTCTGAAGTCTCAAACATAGGTTCTTGAATATTTCAAATGTCTCTGATTTTTCTCTCATAAATTCAACCCATGTATACCTTGAAAAGTCATCTACACAGACAAACACATACCTCTTTCCTCCCAAGCTTTCAACTTGCATGGGACCCATGAGATCCATGTGAAGCAATTCCAGAACCTTCGTTGTGGTCTGATGCTGGATCATCTTGTGAGACACCTTGGTTTGCTTACCAATCTGACATTCTCCACATAGCTTCCCTTCTCCCAAGCTCAGATTGGGCAATCCCCTTATTGCTTCATCAGCTATAACTTTTTGCATGTTCCTGTAGTTGAGATGTCTTAGTCTTTGATGCCATACATTCACCTCACCTTCTTTAGTTAACATACATCTGGAAACATGAGTTTTTTCTTCTGATGTCCACATGTAACAGTTGTCTTTTGATCTGACTCCTCTCATCACAACTTTTTCATCATCAGTGGTCACAACACATTCTATCTTATTGAACTTCACATCATACCCTTGATCGCACAGTTGACTTATGCTGATTAGGTTGGCAGTTAAGCCATTTACAAGCAACACATTGTTCAAGTTAGGAGATTCTGTGCTAACAAGCTTTCCTACCCCCTTGATCTTTCCTTTAGCTCCATCTCCAAAAGTAACATAGTTAGTGGAGTGACTTCTGATATCTTGCAAGAAGCTCTTGTTTCCTGTCATGTGCTTTGAGCAGCCACTATCAAAATACCAATCTTCTTCTGATGATGCTCTGAAGGACGTGTAGGCTACCTGACATCTGACTTCACCCTTGGGCTTCCATTCCTTCTTCATCTTAACAAGCCTTTTATCGTGCATCTGAGGATAGCCATATAACCTGTAACAGTAAGGCTTTATGTGACCATTCTTACCACAGTAGTGACACTTCCAAAGTACAATTTTCTCAAGCTTGAGCTGGGATTTCCCATGTTGAGGTACATGTCGAGGCAATGGATCTGACAACTGATAATTTCTGGGCTTCTTGAATTCAGTTTGTTTTGCAGCAGACACAAACTTCTTTGATCCTTTTTGACCTTCTTTGTTCGTTGTTCTGTAGTCAAAACCAATTCCCTTCAGACTCCCTCCTTGCTTGCTAGTTTCTTTCAGAATCTCATCAAGCATGTCAGAACCACTGTTTAGCATTCTAACAGATTTATGAGTGGCTTCAAGTTTTCTTGTCAGAATTGTTACTTCCTCTTGAAGTCCTGCATTAATCAATATTAGGTTAGCTTTTTCCATAACATCAGCATTATTAAACTTACTTTGCCATTCCTCCAGATCCTCCTTCAGTTTTGTGCTGAGCTCTTTCAACCTTTCATTCTGAGACACAAGTTGCTCTATCTCACTTTGCTTTTCTCTCACAAGTTTACATGCTTCTTCCCACTTGTTGTGTAGCAGCTTGTAAGTTTCAGCCAATTCCTCATCAGAGATGTCTTCATCACTTGTCTCAGACTCACAGATAGTTCCAGAGAAAGCATTGACTTTGTTTGCAGATATCTCCTCCTCATCTTCAGTGTCTTCATCTGACCAAGTTACCATCATACCTTTCTTTTGCTTCTTCAGATAAGTGGCACATTCAGACCTGATGTGACCATATCCTTCACATTCATGACATTGAACTCCTTTGTTCTGAACAGGTCTTTCTTCTTCCTTGGTCTTCCTCTGAGAGTTTGAAAACTTGGGTTTGTTATCGAACTTCATGTCCTGGGCCTTAGGTCTGGTTCTTTTGTCAATCTTCCTCAAAGCCCTGTTGAATTTTTTTGCTAGCATGGCCAGAGCCTCAGAAAAATTTTCACCCTCACAGTCTTCATCATCACCTTCATCAGTGTTAGACACAAAAGCAATACTCTTATTCTTCTTCTCAGATTTTCCACTCAGTTTCAACTCAAATGTCTGCAAGGAGCCAATAAGTTCATCAACCTTCATGTTCTCAATGTCTTGAGCCTCCTCAATTGCAGTGACTTTCATAGCAAACTTCTGAGGAAGAGATCTCAGAATTTTCCTTACAAGCTTCTCATCTGACATAGGTTCTCCCAAAGCAAATGAAGCATTAGACAAGTCACGGACACGCATGTGGAATTCTGAAATAGTATCTTCTTCAGTCATCATCAGATTTTCAAATTGAGTAGTAAGCATCTGAAGTCTTGACATCCTTACTCGAGTAGTTCCTTCATGTGCAGTTTTCAGAATTTCCCAAGCATCCTTTGCCACAGTACATGTATTGATCAGCCTAAACATATTCTTGTCAACTCCATTAAAAATAGCATTTAGAGCCTTTGAATTTCCAAGTGCAGCTTCATCTTCAACACTGGTCCATTCTTCTTCAGGTTTTTCCACAACAGTAGTAGAGGTGCCTTCAACCTCAGCCTTAGTGGGGTGCTTCCAACCCTTGACAATAGCTTTCCAAGTCTTGTTGTCAATCGATTTGAGAAAGGCTGTCATGCGAACCTTCCAGTAGTCATAGTTAGTACCATCCAGAATGGGTGGCCTGTTGACTGATCCTCCCTCCTTGTTATCCATGAGAACTTGAATAAAACTCCCTGGAGCTCACCCAACCAGAACAGGGTGCCTGCTCTGATGCCAATTGTAATTCAGGTTCCCTCTGATACGATTGTCCTGCACGATGCTAAGACAAGAGGTTCGACAATCGCTTAACAATAAAACAGAACTTAACAACAAAACAATAACACTCAGAAGTTGTTCACCCAGTTCAGTGAAAACTTTCACCTACGTCTGGAGGGTTTGCACCCAAAGAAAGGAAATCCACTATCTCAAGATTCAGGAATTACAGACACTCATGAACGACTCAGTTCATAGTTCACTTCCTAATCTACCCAGTGTATTTCTACTTAGAATCCCAACCTAAGTATGAGAGCCCCTCTCACTTTCTCTCAATCACTGCCACAGTGATTGGTGAACACAATGAACAAGTAAAGTTTGAACGCAATCAAACAACACAGAACCTCTCTTTGCTTTATAGAATCAGTGAGCAAAGACAGATTCACAACTAACACAGGACGAAGCACAATAACAAATCCTAAAACTCTTAATCTCTCTTTCAGCTTCGGTGATCTTCACGTTTTAGGTCTTCATCCTTTTATAGACTTCAGCAGCGGTAGCATGGGCTTTAGGGTTAGCACGGGCTGAAGAAACAGATTCCAATAACAGCAATTTGAAAACGCAATCTTGATAGATTCGGTTTCTTATTGCACAAGTAAAGATAGAAATCAATCTTTTAACAAAGATTGGTTCAACAAATAACAACCCAACAACTAAAACCCTTTTGGAATAGTTACTTGCTCCTCAAGTAACTCAAAAACATATCTTCAGCAAATCTTCAGAAGGCCCATAACAGAAACACAAGCTGAGGACTGATGTCCTAGCTTCACGAGGTCAGATGCCACGGCATCTGCTTCGACAATCAGTTGTTTTGACAAAATGCAAGGCAACATGTTCCAACAAATACCATAAGTAAGGTTCAGAATAAACATGCGCACTTTAACAGTGGCGGAAGCAAGACTTTAATAACAGAGTTCTCATAAAGTAAAAGAGACTCCAACATAATCCACAAGAAGAGAAGCAAAGCTGCTTCTCATACCTCTACTCCACCGCTTACAACTCGATCTCCAACTCGAGTAGCTATGCCTCGGCGGAAGGATCTCCATCGCCTAATAGCGTTAAGCGCCCAAACAACAAGTAGCAAATAGAAAGGGTTAACTCCATGCAATTACCATGTATAAAAGAGAAAAATCATGCTGTTCGAATTTAATTACCTGGCATGGTAAATAACTAGCAACATAACTCAACTCATATATCAACAACTTAAACATAAATCGGACTCAGATAATAATAACCTCAACAATGTAACATCAAATCAGATATCAATAAACCAATACGAAAATCCAACAACATAGGGTCAGGTGTTAGTTCCCTATAATGCAACTATATGCTGCTAACAAAATGGATCGATCAATATCGTCTCTCAAGACGGGACAATGATAGGACACACCTCCTCATCGCCACTTATAACGTCATACATGACGGGACAATCATAGGACACACCTCCTAATCGCCACTTAACGTCACACAAGACGGGACAATCATAGGACACACCTCCTGATCGCCACTTAGCACCTCGCAAGATGGGACAATGATAGGACACACCTCCTCATCGCCACTTGACTCAAGCCCTATATGCCAAGTCAGACAATAACAAAGCCCACCCAAGGACCAATCCAAAGTAACCACATGTTCCATCCACTAGGAAGCAGTAACGACAGAAACCAGTAAACGGCCGAAGCCTCTCAGAAAACATTTTCCAAATTCAGCATAATAATCATAATCATCTGCCAATCAATATAAACATCTTCATCTCAAACACAGGCAGTGCGATAAAAGCATGCAAGACTCAAAGACGCTCTAAAACTGAATTACCCTTACCTTCGTGAGTAGAAGTTGGGCATGGAAATTGCGAACCTAGAACAAAGAAAACACAATCATCAACACAAGCTTCACTAGGAGCAACACGATCTACTAATACTAATCGAAATCGTAAAGAAAGCCTCTAAGCTTCAGAGTTCCTATTTAGGCACAAATTGACAACAGAGACTTCGTTCGCTAAAACGAGCATAACTCGAGCTACAGAACTCAGAATGACACGAAACCGGCGCCAAAATTTCGACAATTGAAAGAGCTACGCAATGGCTCAGGTCATAGAGACCCAAAAATTATTTTTGGACACGGTACCCAAGCAATTAGGTTTCGGCCACTATGGAAAATAGGGTTTTCGAACTTTTTCTTCGATCTAAATCAATTCACAAGGTAGTTTTAGGGTAAAACTAAGGCAAAGAAATTGTCGGAACAATTTTCGGACAATCGGGTCGAAATACGACTATCCAGGGGCATTTTGGTCCAAAATAAAGGCTCAAAACTTCAAAGTTATCAGTTCGGAAAACAAATTTGACAGCATTGATCCTCATGACATCCGTGACAACAAATCCTAAAGGCACGAAGTCAGATTACAGCTTTTCGACAATAAAGTTTCGAAATGTGCGACTAATGGGGTTTTGAATCAATTTTTCAGATCTTGGACAACTGAATCGCAATCGGCGATTACTGACAGAGGTTTTAGACTCATGGGAACATAAGGAACATAACCCAACCAAGAAATCAAGGAAATCGGACAATTTTAGAAAAAGCTCAAAACTGTGAGCACAGAAACGACTTTAGAAACGCAACAGAAACAGTAAACAGAGGTAGGATTCATGCTAGTTACCTCAATACCTAGAAGTAGGGACGAACTGCACGAAGATTGGTCAAGTTTTCGTGAAAATTTCTCCTCTCCTCCTCTCTCCTTGCTCGCGGCCTTGAATGGGTGAGAATGAAGAGATTTTGCTTTTTCGAGCTATTTATAGGCAGGTGAAATCGCGGGAAAATGAAAATTTCGCGATTCCGATTTTTGCAGCACGTCCACCGAGGAATTCTAAGAGAGATTCTGGCGTCAGAATTCCAGAACTCAAAACAATTATCTATGATTTGGGAAAAACGATATCTAAAATCCCAAAGGCGGTGTAAGTTAATCTGTCCCGTTAAACTACTTTTTGCTGTGATGCTCAGACGACAAAACTTCCTTCTGAAGAAAGATTGGAAATGTCGAAACAAATCTGGCAACGCGGACGGAAACTTCGTTAGAAGTCCCGAATAGAAAAAAGTCTTCATCCATCGCTCGAATCTAGGGTTTCGAAGCAAGGAAATTAGCGTCGTCGGACTTCCGAAAAGTGAATACTATCGTGCGTACAGTCTAGAGTTCCGAAATGAAACGCTGGTCGAAGGAAAAATAAAGAAAATCTTTAAATTTTCCAAGGATTCGAAATCTCACTTAAAACGTTGCTCTAAAGCGAAATTAGCCTATTCTGGACACGCTTGCCATAAGGCGGGTGTGCAGACGACTCGCTCTAATTCCTAAAATGACTACGCAACATTCCTCAAGCAATTCCTGAACTTTCTTCTTCATTAATCTTTCTCAAATATCAAACTCCTGTCACGCTTACACTGATTCTACGCGTGAGTCGGAAATTAGCTTGTTCTGAAAATCCAGGTCTTACACTCTTGCTCTCACTCGATCTTCTTCATCCCTTTCTCCCTCGCTCTTGCTCTCGCTGCTTGGATTCAGGAGATGGTGGTTTCAAAGCTTCAGGAGATGATGGTTTCAAAGCTTCATGATTTGGAAAACAAAAAAATAATTCTGGAAATGATGAATGTGATAAATGATGATGATGAGTTCTGGACAAAGATTATGATATGAATTCTGGAAAAAGTTTCAAAGTGGAATTAAGCCTTTTATTTTTTATAAAATTGTATTTTTGATTAATCAAATTTTATTATTATGTATTTTTTATTAGAAAATGAATTTTTTATTAATTAAAGGGTGCCTCGTCGGCATTTCCGTTTGGTCAACTAACGGAAGTGGACGGAAGGGCCCAAAGTTAACGTTTTTGTAACGTTAGGGGCTCTGACCGCACATTTTAAACACGGGGGGTGTCAATGGCACATTTTGAAAACATCAGAGGCCCAAAATATTAGAAATATTAGAAAAAACACTAGTTTATATTTATAATAATAACTCTTTTTCTAAAATATTAGAAATATTATTGAAGGAAGTAACAATTTTAATCTAAAACACTTAGTAAAAAAAATTTTCCTTCTTGGTGTGATAAACAAAATTTTGTTTCCATACATTATAAAGAATAATTCCGAGAAAAAGTATAGAAGGGATTACTTAGTTCACATCAAATTGGGTCCCTAAGAAATTTTTTTTAATTCAATTAAGGCCAAACGCTGCTAGACCTCAATTTTGTCCTAGTCACCAAAAACCTATTCCCTTTACCAAGAAATCAACCCCATAAAAAACAACTAAAAAAATCTAGAAACAACCACAAATTCAACATCACCCATCATCTTCATCTTCAGCCTCAAACTACCAAAGAGTCAAAGATTGATTTCAAATCAAGGTTTCTTCACATAAAAGCTCTGAATGTTAAAAAGCCACAACCTTCAAGCAGGACAACCCATCAAATTAAAATACAGGACACTTAGCACAGAAACATACTAAAATTTCAAGCATCTTGCATCTGCAAATAAAACCACCTTTTTAAAACCAGTATCAGACATAACAATGTATCATCTCTCACTATTATCCATGCACAATCTATTATTGATCCACCTCCCCATTCATCACAGAGCTGTGATGATGAACCATATACCACCGTCCATTATGGAACTCAAAGACATTGGTCACGTTGAATGACCATGTGTCCATGTCAACAAATGTTATCATAGTAACCTAGGCCATGTCAGTCAACACTCGAGCACGTACATCCCGAACCTGCAAGTTCAATCCTTGCTCCCAGTTGAATACAAGTTGCCAACTCTGCATTACTGTGTTACACAGAAACATGGAGCATTAAACTGAAAAAGGGAAACCCAGAAAGGCAAAGAAAAAACCCAGAATCTCAAAGTAAAAACCCATAAACTCAAAGGGAAACCAAATCACAGATCTCTGATTTTGGCCAACGGATTTTGAAGCATAACCTTTAGATTTTGGAGCATCACCTTCAGATCCCGTGATTTCACAAAGGCATAGCCACCATAAACACTTGCTCTCTGCTCTCTCTCTGCTACTGACACAAGATAGGGTTTTGATTGGGATTGGGGTTCCGATGGTGGTTTGGGCGAAGGGGTAGGATTTGGATTTCGATGGAGGTGGTTGCGCCGTTGTGGTCGTGGTGGTTTCCAGTGCTAGAGAATCCGGTAGAAGAGAGGAACAGCGGTGGAAGAACTGTGAACGGGTCAAGGAATGGAAGATGGTGGGGTTGAAGATGGTGAGGTTTTCAGCTTAGGATTAGGTTTAGTTTTAATTTTTTTGAAACTGGATAATATATTAAATCAAAACGCCATAAGGCTAATACATCCGAAGTCACCAAAAGGTCCAATTCCGGGGGAACCTCCTCAATCCAAACAACGTTGGAAAATTTTGAGGTTTAGTTTTAATTAGATTTAGGTTTTATTTTTTAGGAAATGAGGTGGAAATGAAATAAAAAGGAAAATATTAATTGGTATTTAAAAAAATTATAAAAGCCATGTGGAAAAAAAAAATTAAGACACATCAACGGCTGGCACACTTTGGCCTTAATTGAATTAAAAAAAAATTTCTTAGGGACCCAATTTGATGTGAAAATTTTTCAAGCCCTGGAATTGATTCCCTTTACAATTTCAGGGGTCTTCTGATGTATTAAGCCTTTATTTTATGTTTTTGTCAAATATCATTCTTAATTCTTAGGTAGCAAATTTTTATTTGTAGCAAGATGTGGAGAAGGATTACAAGCCCAGTATCCCAAAAAATGATAAAAGTTCATTTGCTAGTTTTTGAGCCTCGTATGGGCTTTTCCTGCTGCCGTAGCCTGGTTCTGACTGGACCAAAACAAAATAAAGAAAACGAAAGGAAAATGAGGTTTTGTCCACACAATGTGAAGAAGAACTAATGTTAAAGACACGTGTCTATCTCACTGTCTGAATAAAGTATAAACGGTATGATTCCAGTGGCGGGGATTTTGCGGTCACCGGTAATCCTCCTTCCCCGTAACGGAATTCGCATCACTACATCGGAGTTGATTCAGCCAGCGCCGCCCATGAATTCGCCGAAGCGAGTGGTTGTCTGCGGCGGCGGAGCCATTGGTGTCTGCACCGCTTACTTCCTAGCCAAGAAGGGCGCCGCCGTCACCCTCATCGAGAAATCCGAAGTCGCGTGCGCCGCTTCCGGAAAAGCCGGCGGATTCCTCGCCCTGGACTGGTGCGACGGAGGTCCAGTTGAGCAGCAGGCTCGCGCGAGCTTCAATCTCCACCGTTCCCTCTCCGACGAGCTAGACGGTCCACAATCCTACGGTTACAGACCCCTCACCACTCTCAGCCTCACCGTCACCGAATCCCAAGCCCCCGCCGCCGCTGCCTCCGGCAGCGTCCCCTTGCCGTCTTGGGTCGACGGGCCGGTTTGCGGGAGCAGAACGATTGGGACTGTTGAAACGACAGCGCAGGTGCATCCGCGGCTTTTCACTCGCACGCTGATTGAGAGAGCGGTGGAGAGGCACGGTGTGGAGGTGGTGATTGGGAAATTGGAGAGTGTGGTGGTGGATGGCGGAAGAGTTGGATCGGTGGTTCTGGAAGGAGGGCGAGTCGTGGAGACTGATGCGGTGGTGTTGGCATTGGGCCCTTGGTCTAGTAAGCTGGGCTTGTTGTCTTCACTGTTTAGAGTTTATGGGCTTAAGGCTGATAGTATTGTTTTTGAGCCCAGAGAGCCCAATGCCATAACCCCTCACGCACTCTCTCTCAGCTATTATCCCTCCAAACGAGGATCACCTCTTGAGATTGAAGTGTACCCTCGCCCCAGCCCCACAGGTACATATTTTTCACCTTAGTCACTAATCCTAAAAATATATACATTTGATTTATGTAACAGGGAATATTTAGCATACATCCAACTCACTAACCCGCAGAAACTGTTAGAAGTCCCACATTGGCTAGAGATAGAGCCAAAATAAGCTTTATAAGGGTAGTGCAAACCTCAACTCTTGAGCTAGCTTTTGTGGTTGAGTATAGGCCTCCCAATTTCTAATATGGTATCAGAGCCTATCCTAGGTCCATTTGTTGTGGAGACCACCCATATTTGGGCCACCCGTTGTTGATCCTACGTTCCAGTCTGTTCCAGTCTGTTCAATCCTGGACGTGAGGGGGTGTGTTAGAAGTCCCACATTGGCTAGAGATAGAGGTAGTGCAAACCTCAACTCTTGAGCTAGCTTTTGTGGTTGAGTATAGGCCTCCCAATTTCTATTAGAAACTGCCACAAATTACTAGTGTCGGGTGTCTGCAGCTATTTCGTGGTAAAAAATTCATAAGTAAACAAGTCATAACTCATTTTTTAGTAAAATTATTAAAAAGTTTATGAACCTGTTTGTAGAAGTCTTAAGTTCATGAGATTTCTGTTTGTTAAATTTTCAGAGGAGGTGTATGTGTGTGTGGTGTCAGCGGAGGAAGAGGTACCAGATGATCCAGATGAGATTAGGAGTAAGCCTGAGTGGATTGGGATGCTGAAGAGGGTGGCTAAGACGGTGTCAAGTCATTTGGGGGAGGAAGGAGTGAAGGCAGAGCAAGCGTGCTTCTTGCCTTGCACTGATGATGGGGTTCCTGTCATAGGAGAGCTTCCTGGGGTCAGGGGGTGTTATGTGGCGACAGGACATAGTTGCTGGGGTATTCTCAATGCTCCTGCTACTGGAGCTGCCATGGCTGAGCTCATCATCGATGGTCATTCCAGCATTGTTGATCTTAGGCGGTTTAGTCCTGCTAGATTTGTTGTGTCTACCAAGGTTTAGATAGTGTAACATTGTACTATGTAAAAAACGAGATGTAGATATAGATATAGGAGGAATGATTTGTAAGCAGAGCCAATTACCATGAATTATGCCACGAATCTTTTTTAATGTTGCTTAAATTACTTCCATTGCTGTTTTTAATTGATGTTGTCTACTGTAGTAAAAAATTAAACAATGGAATAATTGATTCTTGAGAGAGATTTATTGGCTAAAATCAACATAATGAAAATTTAAGGAGCAAAGGAAAAGAACTCTTAACATCTCGAACATGCCTTTACTTTTTATCTCATAAAATATACGTAAAGATTAGTTTTTGTCAATTGAAAATTAAATCTGACTTAATTTCTTAATATTTCAAGTTAAAAAGTATTTAATGTATTATACATTTTTAAAAAAAATAGTCTAGTTTTTAAAACACTATCATAAACGCATACTTGGGCTTTGATTGGACATTTTCCTTAGAGGGAATTTGATGATCCTATAATTAGACCCGCATGAGTGTGTGAGCTAACATGTTTTTTGGGTGAGAACAGTCTAGAGAACTTTATAAGTGCAAATTCATTCAAGAACCAAGTCATTGAGATCAACTTTGTGTTACTTTCAAAATATATATTCTCTTACATCTCAAGGTGAAGACATCATTTGACTAAAGAAGCATGGATCATCTTACCGAAGAAGACATCTTCGTCTATGGTATACTTTGTCTGTTAAAGTACATTAAAGACCTTAAGCCATGTACAAACGAAAGTGACGGTAAAATCTATCTTAAGACCTAAAAAGCGACATTTGTCCCATCTATTTTTCACGATACGATAAAAGCATAAAAAATGTTAACTCAGAAGAATGCACAAAAATGAAATGTCTCATACAAAATCCACTTGAATATTACTTTATGGAAAATGTTTTCTTCACACCTCATTTTGAGGTGGAAGGAGGTGGAAGAGGAGAGAGATAGGAAGAAAAGAAAAAGTAAGAGAGAGAAAGTATGAGATGTGATAGATGATAAAAGAAGAGAGGTAGAAACAAAAATAAGTGGAAATGAAGTGTTTAAAAGATGAGGTGTGTATATATCATTACTCTTACTTTATGTATCACAG
The DNA here is from genome assembly GCF_012489685.1 of Lotus japonicus. Taxonomy (NCBI): domain Eukaryota; kingdom Viridiplantae; phylum Streptophyta; class Magnoliopsida; order Fabales; family Fabaceae; genus Lotus; species Lotus japonicus. The sequence continues at coordinate 13,721,592 of NC_080044.1, forward strand.
TTTTTTGCAAGAATCCAAGCTACTACACAATGAGGATCTCAATTACAAACAACGGTCAAATACATTGTATGGCATTAAATGCTTGTTAGAAGTCTTGTTTGAATTTCAGTTTGTAAAACAGAGTTTGAGTTAATGTGGGTTTGAAAAACATAGTTTGGATGAATGTGAGTTTGTTGTAATGTGATTTATATTTGGATAATTTTTATTTTAAAAGTAAGTTTGATGAATTAATCATGTTTGGATAATATTAATCAAAAGCACTTTCATGTGTATAATTACTATAAAAGTTTAACATCAATGTACCAACCAGGCAACCAACATTCATCCAATGTAGAAGTAAGGGTTGTGTAAAGTTGGGTGAAAGTGGGTTTTGGACCAAAACTGAGTTAGGATGAAAGTGGGTTTAAGCTACGCAAACATAATGGCACAGTGTTCAGTGCAGATCAAAAGCACATTGAGGGTGCAAACAGAAAAACAAACATAGCCTAATAAGAGTATCTTCAATGCAAGGTTTTTAGTTCTTATTTCCAAGCTAAGATCATTTACATCCATCATACTCACTAAAATATCTACACTTCATTTTTTACAATTTTCCATAATGTCACATCATCTACACCACTTTACTAACTTTTTACTCCAACCAAACAACTCTTAAAAGTTTCTATAGTGGATCTCATCATTAACATCACATTTGTATATTGTATTATTTATCTTCATTTTAATCTAATTATATTAATTGTAAGTGTTTGTAATAAATACAAGCTCACTATTCCAGTCTAGTGTAGAGTATCTATTCCCACATATTCATCTTTGCCATGTTGGAATTGAATATGTACTCCAATGGTAATAGATACTCATATGAGTATGTATTTAACATTAGATACTACCATTGGAGATGCTCTAAGAACTAAGAATTGAGTTATTAACCATTGGAGGAGTTGACGTGGAGTTCTTAGTTCTTAAAAATAAGAACTAGTTCTTATATATGGAGGTTTAGTTTTTGAGTTCTTAGCACAAAAAAATTAATTTTTTCTCTCTCATTCATCAATTGATTTAATTTAAGTATTGAATTAATATTTAAATTTAAAAATTATAATTATGTGGAAATTAAAAATATTAATATAATGATATTTTGAGACTAGATGAATATTGCCATGAACTAAGAATTTATGGTTGGAGAAAAATCTGCAAAGAGTTGCTTAAGTACATGTGGCAGTACAGACCCACATGAATAATGCTAAGAACTAAGAACCTAGCATTGGAGATCCTCTAAGAAGCATTCATAACCATAAATTCTCAAAATTCATCTAATAAAGTGGACATAAAGAAAGTTCGAAGACAAGATTTATATTCAAAAGACTCATACTCATGCAAGCTAATCATCTGGCTAAAGTCTTTCAACACTTCATAATACTCTTAGTAGACACTTTATTTTCAATCACTCATCATATACACACACGAGTACTTTGAGCTTACACCTTTTAGTCTTTTACTATCATCTCTTAGAAAGAATTTCAAGGAGTACAAGACTGACACTTTTATTTTTAGTTTTGAAGCTTGAAGAAGTTTGGAAGAAAGAATATTTGGGAAGTCCTTAAAAATACTAGTATAAGGAGAAGTCCTAAAAAATATTTATTTTAGTGGATAATCTTGGTTGAATATTGGACTGGGCAGGACCTGCCCATGTTAAAACCCGCCCAAAGTGAGAGCTTGGCGTAACTAGGAGATGGCTTGGGGAGGCTTTCCAAGGGCGACCATCTGCATCTTTAGCTAGTGGGCTGGGAGGGTCCTTCACAAGCCCTGGGACCCGCCACACATGGTTAGGCGAGCAAGTCAAGCGTTTGGTGAGTTGTCCCGAAAGCTGGATTAGGACCTGGCGTACTCTTTTATATTAGTAATTGGACCTTGATTGTAAGACCGAATCCCCTTGAGCCTTTAAGAAGGAGATCCACCCACTATAAAAGAGGGCCCTCCAATGGACTAAGGATTTAATGAAATAATACTTTTCTTACATGATATTTCTTTATTTAGTGCTCTACTAGGGTTTACCTTGAGATTCCTTATTGTCTCATAGATTCTAATACAGAACAAATATGTACTAAGGACTGGGCGTAGCTCAAGAATTTAAGGTGAACTAGAATAAAATATCTTGGTTCATTTATTTACCTTTATCTCTTTGTTAAATACTCTTATACTAGAAATTAAACCCGTGCGTTGCACGGGTTCGTTGTTAATTTGTATTTTTTAATTGTAATATTTAAATTTGTAGAAAGGCAAAAAAACTATTATTTAGAAGAAGATTTAGAATATGTGTATAATTAGATATAATTGAGTTATGATATTCTCACACTTTCTTTCTCTAATAAGGGAAAAAAGGATCAAACAGGTAGATTTTTTTTTTTGCTTCATCGGAAGAAAAAATAGGTAGACTTCTATTAAGATTGAAATGAGAGTAGTTTTTTTTTTGATATAAAAGAAATTTAATTACTTAATTAGATTAGTATTGAAATGAACGTGGTAGTCTACTATTTTTTTTTTCTAAAATTGATTTAGTCATTGCAGTGATGTTATCAGTTGTGCTAATTTTTTTTATCAAGATTGATGTGGTTGTTTGCCATTGATGGTGGCATAGAAGTTCTTTTAAAATCACTTTCACGAACATAAAAATAGATTCTATCTAACTGCAGAATGGACGTCATTTGTTCCCTTTGAATGATTAAGTTGTTATTTGTTTTCCATAATATGACAATATTGAGAAGTGGAAGTATATAAATTTATGTGGCTCACACTTTGTTACTGATTTGTGTCATATAAATATAGAAATGATGATATATTTGTATGATTTCAATTGAATGAGAAGAATTGTTTAGTAAATTACCATATATGTGAAACTCACAGTTTTATTTTCCAATCATCTGCAACATGGATATATCACTAAGTAATGTGTGTTTCTTGTTGTTGTTGATGATCTTTCTCCTGCAATAAAGAAATAAGAATGAGTAATTTAAAAAAGCAATTTTGAAATTAAATAAAATAATTAAAAATGACATACTTGTTGAAGTAGTTAGAGACAATTGCCATTTTTTTCTCACCAGCAGCTGAAGTCTAAGAAATATGAATAATTTGAGTTTGTGAGTGATTTCACTGGTTTGTTTATATATAGATATAATAGATGCATGGTTCAATATAATACATTTCATTTTTTATTTATTTAATGCAGATAGTTTAATAGCCTCCTAACATTAACAATTTTATTCAGTTTTTGACACTCGTATTGCCATCATGCCACTATTTTTAATTTAATGTTAGTTTTTCTTCGGAGTTACTATGTTAAGGAATTCTAAGAGTGTGTGAGTTTAAGAAAAATAGACATATAATATTCCTGCAGAAAATTGGACAGCAAACTAAGACCATTGCATATCAAGATTAATTTTGGCGGAAGTATGCTTTATTGTTAATAGTTTTTTTTTTTCTTGGACTAAATTGATATTAGTTTAAAACTAACATTAAATTTGATTTTAATTTAAGGTACTGTGCTAAAACCATTTGCAGATATAACTTTGTGGTATGTTACACTTTTGGCATGGATGTTACTCTTTTGCTTATACATTTGATATTTATTAAGTTTAAAACTAAAATCATTAGTGCACAAGTTTTCACTACCCGTTCATTCACTCACTAAGCTATCTCATTAAAACACCAGCTTTTTTACTAATGCATGTAGGTTCTCATGTGTATTTGTACTTAATACTTAGCTCAAGTGAGCTTTACTAATATATATATATGTATATATAGATAGATAGATTTTTTTTTTTTGGAAAATAAGAGCCTCAAGTACAATATAGATAGATATATATTGATAGAAATTTTTTTTATTTTAAAAGTATTTTATCTAAATTATTTATTAATAAATATTATTTTGATTTTTTAAATTTTTTAAATGCAAAACGCAAGTCAATTTTAAGTCTATAAATGTTGTTATTTAATATAAGTAGTTGAATAGGTTTTTATAATACAATTTTTTTCAGTTTTTAATTTATTAAATTTTTTATTTTTTAATGTATTTAATACATTAATTGCATGCAAAAACACAAGTGTGCTTTACATATGTATATAGATTATTCAGATCCAAATACAAAGAGGTTTTAGGAAAGTGATTTCAAAAACATCTTAAGTTTTTTTGATTTAGTTCCTGTGAATGTTCATGCTTCTCTTATGGAATAAAGAACAAAATCACGAACCCTCAATCATTAAAAATCATCGACAGGCCAAGATCAGTTTTACAACCCATTCACCAAACCTCTGTACTCTCCAATGCTCCACCTCCTGCCTCCACAAAACCATAAGAAGCCTCCTTTGCATAAACATCCATCACTGTTGTGAGCCCTCTTCTTCCTGGTCTTTATCTTTTCTCTCGATCTTTTTTCCACCATTGAATCTATTTTGCATGTCACACACACACACACACTCTGAAGTCTGTCTGATCTCTCTCCCTCTTATGTGCAACTGAGAGAGGTTTTGGAAGCAAGGGAGCATTATACGAGCCAAACTTTTAATGGGGGTGATTGTACAATATAAAAAAAATATGATTAGCGAGCAACATGACACTGATCCTAACCGTGAATAAATCTAACAATAATGATACATTCATACTTCATTTTTAATACACATCATTTCCACTCATTTTTATTTATATCTCTCTCATATTATTATCCATTACTTCTCATACTTCCTCTATTTTTCTTTTTCTTTTCTTCATATCTTTCCTCCTTCCACCTTTTTCTACTCCAAAAGGGTGTACAAAGGTATGACACGAGTGTAAAGCCCACTTAGACATAGCTGAAGTGCAAGCTCTAACTTATTCACATTCTTAGTTCATTTTTACTTTCTATCCATTTTTCTCACTCTGTTTCTACTCACTTAAATGAGAGTGTGAATGAAATTTAATTTTTAATTCCTAAATTGCTAATGTTTATTTATTTATAGGCTTAATCCTCAAATTAGTCTCTGTCTTTGTCTCGCCGTCTGAACTAGGTCCCTCACCGGAAAAATTTGTGCAAAAAGTCCTCTTATATGTAAAACGTCTGGAGCAAGTCCTCGCCGGAGCCCGGAGCTCCGGCGAGTGATGATTTGGCCTGCTGACTGTATTAATGAGGCCTATGTGGAATTTAAAAAAAAATTAAAAATGACACATCATAAATTAAATTAAATGATCCAAAAAAATATCTCCTTCATCTTCTCATACCCCGTTTCTCCTATATAGATAAAAAGCTCCTTCTTGTACAGATTCAATAAGACATTTTTATTGTACAGAGATTAAACAAATTTTTCCAGAAATTTCTGCAAAACCCCAAATCAATCTCAAACGGTGAACAGGGTCTGAACTAAAAACCAAAATCACCCCCCAATTAACTCGTTTCTCCTATTTTCTTCTTACCCTTCATCATCAATTTCATTCTCTAATACACAAAACCCATTGAAGACACAAGACAAAACCCACTAAAGGTTTGATTTTTCTTAAAGATTCAGAAAACCCATAATACACATGAATCTCTTAACCTGTTTGTGGTTCGATTCCCATAAGCTTGATGGATGATAAACCGCCACAGATTGAAATCAGCCAACAATGGCGGTGGTGTCGAAACGAGAAGATTTCTTCGAGAGCCACCAAGGCTAATTGCAAGGTTCTTCTTCACTCTCTTTGTTCGAGCATGTGCCTCCACCTCCTCGGTTATTCAACGACGAGCAGGATCTGAACTCGGTTGCTGCTGCAGAGTTTCAAGCCGAGTTGGCCACTCTGAATCTGGGATGAGGTAGGCGCGATCTGGGATGAGGGAGGTGCGATTTTGGTTAATTGATAAGTGCCAAATTTACTTAAATTATCATATTATAATTGACACTTATTTGTTCTAAACATGTGAATTATCATTCAAATATCTCCATTTTCATATGTTTGTAAATATTTAGATTTTACTAGTATTATGCTTTAAATATAGTCTAAATCATGATGAATCTTTGGGTTTTGTTGTAGGGATGAATATCCAAAGAAATATGCAAGATTTGGTGAAGTAATGAGGGTTTTTAAGGTTTCTGGTCCAAAGGTGCTAAGCATCGGTGCTAAGCACCATATAGATAGGGAATGAAGAATTAAAATATGTCAAAACCATGCTTAGCATCCATAATGAGGTGCTAAGCGCCCTAAGGCGGTGGGGAAAACCGAACTTTGAAGAAACAGGGTGCTAAGCTTCCAGGATAGGGTGCTAAGCACCCTGACCAGATATGATCCTTATAAAGTGCGAATTTTAGTCAGATTAGAGAACTCATCACTTGGAAAACAGACCCAAAGAGAGAAAACTCAAAGGAGATCATCAAGGAAGGTCTAGGAGGCTAGAGAGAAGGCTTTGGAGCCGATTTCATCGTCAGGGAACCGTCACAGATTCGGTTTTTCATCGTTCTTCTTCTCTTTTATGATTGTAAAGCTATCCGTGGAAATGGATAGCTAATTTCTCATTTGTTGGGATTAGAACTAGTTGTTTTGATGCTCATGTAATCTATTTGATTTCTTTTCATGCAAATTTCTTGTTTCTATGTTAAAGAAACAATGGTTTCTCTTTTGTTTCATGCTATATCTTAGGTTGATCCACTTGGGTATTTTGATTGATTCAAACTTGTGTAGGGAACTCACACGTTCTTGAATCCGAACTAGAGTTAATCATATGTTTCTTTTCCATGATTCAATGATTTTTACCTTGTGCTTCATGCTTGTTTTGGATTGATCACCTAGAACATGAATTTAGATTTAATAGGATGGTGGGAACTAACTATTTAAATATGAATTAGGTAAAATCATCTCATGATTCTAAGGTCTAGGGATAGGGTTAAATCATTAGTCTATTCAAACATCCATGCTTAATGCTACTCACTATTGTTAATCAAACAAGGGATTGAAGGTTAATATAGGGGGTTG